>NC_056728.1:70694740-70823347 GCF_019279795.1 Protopterus annectens
GCAGATCGATTGCACTGAAAAAGAGGTAAGAATATTATAACAAAAACATATAAAATTGCATATTTGTATACAAATATATGGAATCCATAGTAGGTATATAAAAACACGTGCATATTCGAATGCAACGTGTGACATCTATATAATAGTAGGTATATAAAAAAAGTGCATATTTGAATGCAACATTGTGTGAAAATTTCAAAGCAATCGGTGAATAACTTTCGGAGATTTAAGATTTTGAACAAACGAACATTTACATTTTTATATATATATATATATATATATATATATATATATATATATATATGTGTGTGTGTGTGTGTGTGTGTATGTATATGTGTAAAACATATTGGACCTGGTCATCACCAACATGGGCGACAGGTGTTCCAACCTGTCACTGGTTAGCTCGGACCATAAACTAATCACTCTAGATGTCCACACCCCACCACCACCCCCAACTAAGGAAACCACAGTAAAAAACTTTTCTAAACCAAACTTCACCTTACTTAAGACAGAAGTGGTAAGTTTCACAGCCCCCACGCTAAAAGATAACTCTGCCCAAGATGCAGAAACCTTTACAAATGCACTCTATGAGCACCTACAAGGATGCATGGATCATGCCATCCCTAGCAAAATCAAGACTCACTCCTCTAAGAGAAGGAAACCAGTGTGGTGGACCTGTGCCATAAACAGGCTGTACAATAGAAGAAGGGAACTAGTTCAGAAAAAAAGCAAATCCCAAGAAGGAAAGACATCCCTAATCAGTATCAGTAAGAAACTAAGGTCCCTCATAAAATCATCCAAGACTAACTTCAAAAGAAAAATAGCCAAGGATTCAAAAGATAACAACAAAGCCTTATTTAGCTATGTTAAGAATCTAAGTGGCAACTCGCAGATATGCACTGAATTAGTGCAAAATATCACAAAATATACTGAACCTACTGATATTGCCAACATCCTGGCAGATAGATTCAATGTATACTTCACCCCCCTCTCACCCCCAAAAGGGCCCACAACAATATCAGAAAAGTGTAGTGTCCTGGAAATTACAGACGCACAGGTGAAAATAGCCCTTTCAGAAGCCAAAAAAACAGCGGCAATGGGGCCAGATGGTTTCCCAGTCTGCGTCTTGCACGAACAAACCCCCCACTTAAACACGCTGTTCCAATCTCAGCCTCTCCACAGGCTACGTGCCCATAGAATGGCGCACAGCAATGGTTATTCCACTCCACAAAGGAGGGTCCACAACTGACCCTGGTAACTATCGCCCCATAAGCCTGACTAGCCTGGTCTGCAAAGCTGTGGAGCGCATCATCATGGAACTTTTTATCAAAGACATTGGGAACCTCCAAACACTTCACCCGACCCGGTTCGGCTTTGTTAAGGGCAGATCATGCCTACTAAACCTGGTTGACTTATTTCGAGACAGTCACCAAGGCCATAGACGAGGGAAAGGTGGTTCACACAGCCTACCTTGACCGCGCCAGGGCTTTCAACACCATTCCCCACTCGGGGTATTACAGAAAAACTCACCAGCCTGGACATAAACCCCTACTGCACAAGCTGGGTTTCCAACTGGCTTACAGACAGAACTCACACTGTAAGAATAGCGGGCTCCAGGTCCAACTCTTAATCAGTCACAAGTGGTGTCCCACAAGGCTCGGTCCTGGGACCCCTACTGTTCGGCATATACTTCTCAGTAGTACAGGCAAACACAGGAGGACTATGGCTAACCAAGTGCAAACTGGGAGCCATAATTGACTCTCTGGCTGACATGGACATCCTCCAAAAAGGCCTTACTGAGATGGACACCTGGTGTCAAAGTCATGGCCTCAAGCTAAATGCCAAAAAATGCGTAGTCATCCCATTTGGGAAAAACAAAACATCCACAAATTACCACATAGGTGGCAGCCCCCTTAATACAGAAGCAGTAATAAGAGATCTGGGGACCCAGGTAGATAGTATTCTCTCCTTTGACAATCATATTGCCATAGTAGTTAGGAAATCCTTCTATGTGGCCTCTCTAATTACTAAAGGGTTCTCATCTAGAAATAGAGGTAATAGTGCCCCTCTACTCGTCAGACCCATCATAGAGTACAATACCCCATTTGGGATGTACCTCACAAGACACTTTCAACAGCTGGAAAGACCACAAAAGTACCTCACCAAGAGGATTACTGGCCTCAAACATATGTTCTATGCAGCCCGACTGAGAAAACTCCATCTGTACTCAGTGGCATATTGCTTACTCAGAGGTGAGCTCTGCCTGACTTACAAAGCCTTGTCCAACTCAGAATAGATGGACATGCTCCACCTAAAGAAATCCAAGTCACTGCGAGCCACACACTCTAGTGAGCTAAACCTCGCCACAATAATAAATAGAACATGCTGGAGAGAGAGATTCCTGTCACAGAGACTCCCCATGCTTTGGAACAAAATTCCAAACTACATTAGGCTTTAGCCCCTCATTAACACTCTTCAAGAGAATATAAAAAACATTGGTGATAACAAGGTAAAACCGCCGAGACTTTATTGAACTATAACATATAACTGACTAAGCGCTTTCACCCACATAGGGCATCTTCAGAGTCAGTTTATCACATCTAAACACACCCTTTAAATAAGCATTTCAATTAACACTCAATTCAGGTAGTACATCATTGCTGTAAAGTCTCTCCTTAAACTTTAAGGTTTAACCCTTAACTGTCATTACTATGATGTTGTACAGATGTTTTGTATAGAAACACCCTATACCAAGTAAGAAATGAACATGTCAGTTTTCCAACTGTTGCTGCAACGTCTGAACCATACATAAAGAATATTAAACACACAATATAAATGTTGTGTAATATATAAAAAAGTATATATATAAAAATATTTAAATAATGTAAATGTATACTTTATGAGCAATATAGAGAATCAAATACAAAAGAAACTGCACCTGTATACACTTATAACTCATACACCTGACTAAAAAGTGTAAATTCCGTTATGTCTATTTGTTAAATACACGCTGCCTTGTGTTTCAGTATACATGCTAGAGATAGGGTGTCATTAATACCAATTACATTGCTTGCATCTAATCGTATTTGCCACAGGCATTCCCTGACTTCCAAAATGGTTTTATAATCACCACCAAAATCTCTAGTGTATAATCTGTCTATAACAAAAAAATAAAATTTTTTTGAAATTAATACAATCTTTACTGTGATTATATAATGAATTAGTTGATTTCTTATTTTTGATGTCCCTATTATGTTCCATAATTCTTTGTCTCAGCTTTCTAGTGGTCATCCCAGTATAGAATGCTGGACAAGATAAACAAGTAGCCACATATATAACCATTTTAGTGTTGCAATTACAATAACCAGGACTCCTCAGAGACCTTTTGTAGTTGCCCACTAGAACATAGGGACCATCATTGATATATTTACATGCTTTACGGTTACCACATTTAACCATCCTAACAGGCCTTTGATTAGTGGGCACAGGGGTTCTTTCCAAGTATTCTTTAATATTCAAACCCCTGCCATTAATAAATAGGGGATGTTTTCCTAATATTTCTTGCATCTCCATAGGAAGTATACTTTGCCATGTTGATTGAATAATGTTTTTAACTTCAAAGGCTGTAGTATTGTGTTGTAAAACCATACCTGTATGGACATTCTTAACTTTATATTTATGAACGTGACTGTTCTCTACTTCCCTTCCACCATCCAACAAAATAGGCCTAAAGTCTGTTTTCTCTCCTTAAACTTTAAGGTTTAACTTTTAACTGTCATTACTATAATGATGTACAGATTTTTTTTGTATAGAAACACCCTATACTCTGTATAATTATCTTGTAGTTATTAATTGTGTCTTAATTTTTTGTCTATATCTTTTTTTTCCCCCCAGGACCAAATTGAAGGTCTTTTTGGCCCAATGGACTATCCTGGTAAACCAACTGCAAATAAATAATAAAATAAATAAAATTTTGGAAGTCAAGGAATGCCTGTGGCAAATACGATTAGATGCAAGCAATGTACTTGGTATTAATGACACCCTATCTCTAGCATGTATATTGAAACACAAGGCAGTGTGTATTTAACAAATAGACATAACGGAATTTACACTTTTTAGTCAGGTGTATGAGTTATAAGTGTATACAGGTGCATTTTCTTTTGTATTTGATTCTCTATATTGCTCATAAGTATATATTTAGATTATTTAAATATTTTTTTCACATTTTTTTATATATTATATTTAACATTTATATTGTGTGTTTAATATTTTTTTATGTATGGTTCAGATGTTCTAACAACAGTTGGAAAACTGACATGTTCATTTCTTACTTGGTATAGGGTGTTTCTATACAGAAAATCTGTACAACATCATAGTAATGACAGTTAAGGGTTAAACCTAAAAGTTTAAGGAGAGACTTTACAGCAATGATGTACTACCTGAATTGAGTGTTAATTGAAATGCTTATTTAAAGGCTGTGTTTAGATGCAATAAACTGACTCTGGAGATGCCCTATGTGGGTGAAAGCGCTTAATCAATTATATGTTATAGTTCAATAAAGTCTCTGTGGTTTTACCTTGGTATCACCAGTGTTTTTTATATTATTAGTTTATCATCCAGTTGTTGGACGTTTTAGTACTTTTCAAGAGAAAACTTGACGAGTGGTGAGTAACAGAAAATACACCCCTGGGATCACTTCATTGGCTCTGCCTAACAGAGGATCAGTTAATTAATCAATGGGACAGCGAAAGCCGACACACTCTGGCTAGGCTTTTAAATGCCCTTGGGCAGATAGCCTAGTACCTACCTATGAACCTATAAAGTGTCGCAACTGCAGTTGCGTGAAACTGCGTATCCCAAAGCCAGAAATGTCGAACCCACGGTTGTGATGGCGCATTAGGTAAGTGTTATTTTTTAAAGGGTTTGGGGTAGGGTTTGTCTGTATGCAAGTGTGTTTGGAGTATGTAGTGGTGTATTTTGGTGGTTAGTGCGACATCGGAGTTAGTATATATAAGTAGCAGGGGTGTGCTTGCCCCCCTTCTTCTAGGTAGGGTAGGTGTTTGTTTTTTTTTGCATGTGTGTGTTTTGTTTCAGTTTCTTGTAGTGTCGGGAGGTAGGTGTGTTTGTGTGGTGTAGTGTATCGCGGTTTTGAGTTTCGCGGTTGTGCTGTTTCAGGTTTGTAAGGTTTTGTCTTTATAGTCTCGAGATACTGAAATTAAAAATTTCAGTATTTCGAGATTATAAAGTGAATCCATATAATATATATATATATATATATATATATATATATATATATATATATATATATATATATATATACACACCCACACACGTATATCTTGTCCTTTCTCATGCAGCTTTATATATAAATATATATATAATGTGTATATATATATATATATATATATATATATATATATATATATATATAATGTATATGGCCAAGGGCAATCACCTGAAACTTTCTCACAGACTAAAGTTGCACACCTTGGACAAAGGATCTCTGATTCATGCAAACATTCAAAATGTGAACTTGTTTGGAGGATAGGTTTTTAATTCTTTTCAGGCATCCTTTTTCTGAAGCTACAGGTATTGAAGGAGTCTAGAAAACTGGCTTCTAGGAAATCCTGTTTATCCAAATGGAGAAGTTCTATTTGGTGTCAAAATAGCGAACAGACCCCATTTCAAGTTGTGGTGGGGACCACGGATTCCTCAGTATCTGTGCGAGTTGCTCAGTTCTGGCCTTGCTTATACTTCAGTAAAGGTACACCATTTAGCCATATAAGTCTGTCTGCCACTGGAGCTCCCTAATCTTCTCTTTTTCAAGTCAAGCAGTTTCTAAAGGGGGGTGGGTGCATATTAGGCTACCAGGAAAGAAAGGGGTTCCTGTTTTAGTAATTTTGTTTTAGAACTGTTAACTCAACTTCCCTTTGAACTAGCAGCTGTTATCTAATACACTTAACTTTGAAGTCTGTATTACTAGTAGCCTTAACTTCTACTGTATAGGTATCTGAATTACAAGTCCTGTGTTTTGTTCAACCTTTTCTTGTTTTTTTACACAAGGATAGGGGGAGTCTTAGAACAAACTCTTTTTTGATGCCTGAAGTAGGTCTGGATTTACTCTTAGTCACATTATCTAGTTTGCTGCCTTTTACCCTAATCCACAAAGTAAGAGTGAGAGAATTCTTCACTGGTTTGATGCTCATAGACAGCTAAGATTGTATCTGGCTAATCAGCTTTTTTGTGTCTTGTATGAAAAGAATAGACAGACTATTTCCAAACAAAAAATTCCAGGGTTTTCCATTTTCATTCAATTGTGATATAACAGCCATGGCAAAAATCCTCCTAAGAATGTAAAGGCTGACTACTGAGCAGTTGCCACCTCTGGTGCTTTTGGGGAAGGTGTGAAATCCATTTTGGAAGCAGTTAAATCGTCTTTCTGTTCACACATTTACCACACATTACAAACTGAATGTTTTTTTTTCTCAAGCTAGAACTGGTTTCATTGGGACTGTTCTGTAAGACACTGTGGACTCTGATTCATCTTCTTCCACTATCTCGTCTTGATCTTTGGCAGTTCCATCTGTTAGGAATACTACAACTGTGATCTTTAGAAATACATAGTACAGTTGAGTAGGTAACTTAATGTAACAGTAGATTTTTTATTTGATCACTGTTGCAATACATATATATTACCTCTGTTCCCCTGAATGATATCCTTCCTGGTCAGTGGTTTTTGGGCATCCTTTATTTATTGCCTTTTTTCTCAATGCAAGACTTCACTTTGAGCTGTATGATTCTGACTCCGACTTCAGGGGCATGAAAGCCCTGAGTTTTGGTGTGTCCATATGTCCGTTTTACATCTGCATGCCTGCTCATGCTATGAAGACTGGCCGGATGTACAGGCATCCTGGTAGATATGACCCTTCTGTAACTGCAATCTCTTCAAACATGTACTGATATGATAAGGTACCTAAACAACTACCTTTTCTGCCTGTTAGTTTCTTCTGTGCCATGCAGGTATATATTCTTTTACCATTTCTTTAACAATGTGGCATCAAGTTTTCTTTCTTTTTTTATTTCTTGATTTGCAAAAGTAGTCCTTGCCATTTATATGAGGATGGAATTGCAGGTTTAAAGAAGGAGCATATTTAAGTAACTGATGCCTTACTTTATGACTTGAATTGATGCATATCTGCAAACACAGAATTTTCTGAAGAGAAGTGCTGAATTCTGATTGGCCGAGAAAATATAGCCACCTAAGGACTTCTTAAGGGAGGATCCTCTCATAAGTCAACTGATAGCATAAAAAGGACCTGTTTAGTGAAATCTCTAAGATTTCCTCTGTGTACGAGTGTTATGGAAAAGGTAGATCCAGTCTTCATTCATTCTTGGCCAGAGTGAGAGCCTTACAGCACATTCATTCTCCAACAAGGATGAGACTTTTGTCGACCTATTCATTCTACATGGACTTCTTTTCTGACCTAACCCCATCTTCCAAACAGCAGTAGCTGCTTTATTCTGTTTAATTTCCGCAAGTCTTTTGGGTTTATAATATTGTCATGGGAATGAACTCACTTCCTAAGTCAGGGTATAATTAAATGAAATTGGTTTTGTTTCAGTCTTTGATGTTGGTCAAAAGTGCTCTTTGCAGCACCCACAACATGGCGGAATTGATTCTTGCGATTCATACAGAGTTGCATGTGTTTGTAGCATGTCAAAGTATGACTGTAAGTACTTAGACTTATTGCTCATACTGCAATTGGAACTGTCTGGTTATCTTCCACATTGTTCTTGTTTCTGCCTGCACATCTTGATTTTATGACTCTCTCTGTACATAAGGCACTGTAATCACTAGGTGTAACAGTTTCAAAGATCAGTGCTGCTGTTTGTTTTCATGGACACTGTATCTGGTTTTCTTGCATCTGTTTTTGAACTGCATCATTGTTTTGAACTGTTTGTAATTGCTTACCCCATGTGCTATACTCTTCATCCTTATGCTATAATGCTCTGTGATTCATGTTTCCAGTGCTTCTGAGCTACTTCTGTATTGTAGTGTTTGCACAATCCCCAGTGTAACCCAGCAAGATGATGTGTGACTGTTTCTTTTATGATTTTTGTCTGTTTTTATCACGTCCAGCAGACTTTGTAAACTAACATGCATGTAGTCCACTATCCTGGGCTGTGATTATTAACCTTTCATCTTTAGTTTCAACTCGCTCCTCTGTAATCATTCCTTCATCAAAATCTTGATCAACATGAGGTTGCTTGATGAGATCTTTTCTACTTGCCACTATATTTATGGCTTTTCCACATTTCTTTCCTTCTCATCTGATCCTTTTCCTTAAGTCTTTTTTTTTGCACATTCAGTTGCTGTCTGATTTTTGTCTACTTCTGGTGCGATTTCCATTTCTGCTTGACACCTGAATGCTTCTGCTAAATTAAGCAGAGAGGTTATTTTATCTTAAACTTTCTCTTCTCATGTTTTAAAACTTTCACTATGTTTTGATCTGATGAGGTCTTCAAATATGTATGCAGTCCTATGACTACAGATTTACAGATGTAATCAATTTAGAGGACGCCTGTACCTCCATCAGAGCAAAGAATATATAGTCTTTGTATGCACTGATTTTTATGTCATTTGGTAAGGTGAAGATTTTCTTGTTTTCCTGTATAACTATGCCCAAAAGGTATCTGGATTAGTCAGTCACAGCAAAACTGCAAGTTAGAGCCAGAAGAAGAAATTGTTTTATAGCATGGACTTTATCCCTAGATGTCAAGGCTGTTTTCAATATTCTTTTTAGTCTTCTGAAGCATTCCTTATGAGTTTTATTCACATTTTTTCATGTTTTAGTGCCAACCCTTCATAATTTCCCAGTTATTTATTCTCTGCCTCCTGCTCAAGTTCCTTTATATCACATTCCTGTCCCAAATTGATATTTTCTTGGTATTGCAACGTTCCTGCTTTAAACATTGCTTTTGCACATTTATCAAGATCAAGTGACATTCTTATATCATCTGAGAAAGCTTTAAGCAATTGCAGTTGTGCTTTCAACTCCTCATATGTGAACTATACTGTTTTAAGTCATCCACAAAAATTAAAGGAGACGTTTTTAAGCAATGACTGAGAGGCATGACCTAAATAAATTAAGTAAATAGGTTAATATTTTAAGGGAAGACAAAACAAAAGCATTGACAAAAAATGAATCTGGAATAGCCCTCTTTGAATTTTTATTCCTGGGATAATAATTTGCCCTTTGTTATGGCTGAACTGCAGAAGTGGTTTGCTACTGCATCATACTGACTGTAATGTAATTGATCAACATAGGATGTGTCTTGTACATCTGTAAGCAGTCTTTTATCCAGGAATGTGGGATATTGTCAAATACTTTTTTGCAATCTCCGTGCTAGATTTAGATTCTTCCCCTTTTTGCAATTCTTTATTATGGCTTTATTTAGCAACAGTTGATCCTTTGTTCCATCTGACATTTTTGTTACCCTTTTGTTCTATTGCCATGATGGTTTTTCCTGATTCTCAGTTAGAACGTCTTCTCTGTGGATACATGCATGAATGGGCATACCTTCGTTGAAGGTTGTGCATCAGGGCTGGCAACTTGGCACGTAAAAATCTACTGCCAATCATTAGCGGACCGGAATTCCGCTGTGGCGACCCCTAACCGGGAAAAGCCGAAAGACACAACTATAAACACTGTATGCATCAATTCCAGCATATAGTTTGTACATCTTTGGAGGGCAAGTTATTGGTCTGTAGGTTTTAGGATGGCTTACATTTTCTCTCAAGGGTGAGTATCATTTTTCTTTTTGTTAACCAGGTTCGTGTCTGTTCGGGATGCTCATATAAATAATTCTTACTTCGGGCTAAATTTTTGTGTAAAAATGTTAATACTTTTAAGGTACTGCACCTGAGCTTGAGGTTTTCCAATTAAGAGCTTTTCTTAATTTTATTTTAATTTTTCTGTCTGTTACTTCATCCAATTTCATATCCTGTACATTTGAACTTCTTACTGTTTTAAATTTTCTATCCATTTAGCATATTTATGTTCCACAGGGTCTTCATAAATATTTCTCAAAAATGTTTCTATTTTTCTTTTTTTGGTGATATTTCTTTTCCTTTGTTTCTCATTTTTATCTAAAACTTTTTGGGTCATCAGTGAATTGCTTATTTTACTCTTTTTCTTCTTGTGCTGAAATCTTAAGTTTATTGTTTACAGTAGTGTTGACAGATCCTTGTCTGTTCTGATGGTGTGGGTTTCTCTCACCACATCAGTATTTATAAGTATTTTTGTTGACATGTTCCTCCTCCTAGAGTCTTCTTACAGTGGTGGCACTTGTCTTAATTGCGTTATAGTTTTCTGTGTTTGATGCTTCCATGACGATATTTTATTTCTTCCCTTTATTGGTCTTTGTTTATGTGGTAAGGCTTTATCTGTTATTAATTTAGCTGCACAGTAATATATCCTACCTACTTCTGTTACCACGTGAATTTCTGTTAATATTCTTAATTACCCTGTTCGTCTCTTTTGCCAGACTTCTGACATTTTGGGTCTTTCTTAGTTTCTGTAATCTATTTCTTTCATCGATCTTAATATGTCTTTCCATCTCTTAAATCAAGCAACTCTTCTAAACTGAGAGCACAGTGTCCTATATCACTGTTGCAGTATTCTTCACATTAGGGATCTCCTGCCAAAGCCCAACATCCGGCCTATATACCAGAGCCTTTTAGATCTTGCATGCTCCAAGTGTCACACACATGCTTCCCATATAGGATGTAGGGCATAAAGGTGATATACAGATGCAGTTACCAAGAATTTCTTTGACGCCAGTCTGAATGCCATCATCAGTCGTCGGTCTGAAAGCCATTTAGCTGTGCTGAATATCTAGCCATCCAAGAAGGGAAAATGTCACTGTGGGAGTCAGATTTCCCATAAGGGTCATCATGAACATTGTCTTTTTTTTTGTGTGTGTGTGTGGGTGCTTCCCATGACCATGCATTCCTGTAGCATTTGTAATGTCATTGTGCCGAATACTCTGAGAAGTCTGTTGTCTTCCTTGGCCTTCTGTCTTGAGAACCAAAGGCTTAAAGTGTTAGCCCAAGGTAGCATGTCAGAATCTTCTAACCCTGAGTTACCGTTAAACAAGAAGGCCAAGAAATCTTGGCCAGATTCTTTGGCTGTCCAGCCACCAGAAGCTTCTCTAGAAGCAGATGATAGCTATGTAGGCTGTCTGGTGTGTACATCAGATTCCTTTGCTGTGAACCCATCGGAGGCCAGCATGAGTCCTTCCTTTTGCACATCTTCTGAGGCTTTGCACGCATCTGTTCTGGGCTTTGACAGGAGCTGCGGTTGATCATCTTACAGAGCCCAAGAGGTATTCCTTAGATTCTGGTCAAGGAAGAAGTTCTGGATACTGTTATTGAATCTCATCGATGAGTGGAACCTCTTGTGTTTGTTAGAGCAGACATCCCTACCAAGAAAAAGTGGAAGACTAAGCATACTTCAGTACATCCTAAGGATTCTCAAAGGGAATGGCAGGAGTTTACATAGGGGCTGTTAAATCCCTTAATGGCCCTGAAAATTCCCCAAGGGTTGCTGTGCCTATTCTCCCTTGGACTTGGACTCTTTCCACATGGGCTAGGAAACCCGATTACTTAGTTGAGGTTTCAGAATCTGATGAACAATCCCTGCCCTACACTTCCAAGATGCATTTGCCTTTAGCATATGATTCTGATGAAGAAGAGTTTGTGAGTCCTCAGTCTCCCTTTGAGGAATTGTCTTTTGGAGACGCTGTATAGCTAGAATGATAGAATACTTTAAGTGGGATTCTTCTCAAGTGTCTCATATCGAGAAGAGAGGTATTATGAGCTGCTTCAGGTGCACACTCTTAAACCTTTTGCAGTACTTCCTGTGTTGTTTGCTTTCTTAGGCACCTTTATAGCTGCTTCTACGTCTCCCAATTCTCAGCCTCCTGCTCCAAAGAAACGTGACTGGTTCTATAAGGTTCCTGAGGGTTGTCAATTCTTAAGTGTCCTACTGATTATACTGGGGTGTCAGTCTCCTCTGACAAGCCTTCTAAACATTTGCCCTCTTCCAGGCTTCTGCCTTCAGGTAAGGATAGTAGGCCAATGGAGAGAATTGGTAAGAAGGTTTATACTGCTTTCTGCTTTGGTCTTTCCAGCCATCAATTACCAAACCCACGTGATCAGATATGCTTTGGCCTTGGTTGCCCAGTCTTGTCAAGTTATTTCAGACTTCCTTGATTCTGAAGCATAATCTTCTGCTCTGTCTGTTTTGGGTTCTACCTCTCAGGTGACTCTTCACTGTGTCAAGTGTAGCTGTGATGCTGCAGCTGATATATCTCCTGGAGCTGCTGCCTTTGGGTCTGTCATGAGGTGGTGTTCTTGACTTCATTTGCAGTCTTTACCTGACAACATTAAAGCCAAGTTGCTGGATGCTTCTTTGGATAATACAAATCTCTTTGAGACTACTACCACTGATCTGTTTAATTTTCTACAGGAAAAAGGTAAAGGTTTGCAGGATCTTAAACATATTTTTGTGTCCCGTATCCCTAAGTTCCAGGGTAACTATCCTACTAGATCTGCTTTTTTTTCGCAGGCAGCATAGTCAGGCCACCAAAGGCATGAAGGATGGTAGGAAAGCTGCTCCTGCTAAGTCTTCTCAGGCTTCTGTGGCTCAGAAGCCTCCTTTACCTGACAAGCCTGCTTCTTTTGGACATCGTACACCTCCTACCCCTCAGCCAGGTTCCCTTGTTCCTTCAACTCTTCCTCTTTCTTCCAAACTGTCATATCATCACCTCAGATTCTTGGGTTCTGCCTGTCATCCGACAGGGTTACTTCATGGTGCGGAAGTCTGTCCCTCCATTTTCAGGGATTCGTCAACCTCTTCTGGAAAAACTTCATAATTTCTCAGAGGTCCTTAGTTCCCTGGTGAACCAGGGAACTATTCATCCTGTCCATCTTTCACAACTAGGAAAGAGATTTTACTCCAGGGTGTTCCAGGTCCCTTTAAAGGAGGGTACTCTGAGACCTATTCTGGATCTCCCCTTGCTCAACACTTTTCTCAAGGTTCCTTCTTTTCAGATGCTTACTCTTCAAACCTTGTACTACCCCAGGCTTTTCTAGTGTTCTTGGATCTGAAGAATGCTTGCATTTATATTCATATTCACCCTTTTTTCAGGAAGTTTACGTTTCTCTCTCTCATTTTTAGTTCTCTGCTTTGCCCTTTTCCCCTCTCTACTGCCCATTAGTGTTCACAAGATGCCTAGCTTCTGTAATTGCCTTTTGCAGGCTCCAGGGCATTCAGATTTTTCTTTACGTAGATGACCTGTTGCTTCAGGATCCTCCTCCCAGTTGCATGTTACAGGATCTGGAATTCACCAACATCTCTCCTCCAACATCTGGGGTTCACTGTCAATTTTCAAAAGTCTGTCCTGATTCCCTCTCAGAATCATGTGTATTTGGGTTGCAGGATTCGGACACTCCCAATGTTAGCCTCTCTTTCACCTCCAAAAGTTCTGTCCTTGACAGCTTCTTTCAGTCTCTTCTTCCTCTGCCTGCTGTTCCAGCCAGAGAGTTTCTTCAAGCCCTGGCATTCATGGCCTCTTTTATTCCAATATTCTCTTGCTAGAATGGACATGCAAAAGCTTCAGTGGTTACCTCAAGTCAGTTTGGCTTCAGCATTGCTACCCTCTGAATTTCAGTATGCCGCCTCTTCCTTGTCTAAAGTGGGAATTGGAGTGGTGGGTTCAGCAACTTTCTCCCATCCCAGGCCTGCCTTTTCAGTATCTGGTTCCTTCTCAAGAACTATTCACCTGTGCTCCAGGCATGGGGTTGGGAGCTTCCTGCCTTCCTTGCCCCCCCCCCATTCAGAAGGTGGACTATATGAACACCAAAGAGATGAGAGCTCTGTTTCTGGCTCTTAAGACTTTTCACCCCATGCTCTTGCCAGGCCTTCCAAAGTTTTAAACAGACAACACAACAGTGACGTGTTATGTCAGAAAGCAAGGGGTCACAAAGTTTTGCCTTCTCTGCAAGTTCTTTTTAGGCCTGGGATCTGGCTGTCAGTTATCTGTTAACTCTTCAGGCAGTATACATTCCCTCAGAGCACAATCTAGTGGCAGATGCCTTTAGCATGTCCAGAACGCAGGCTCATGAATGGATGCTTCACTGAGATCTGCTTCTGGACATAGTCCATTGGTGGGGTATTCCTCAGGTAGACCACTCTGCCTCCCCTCTGAACAGGCAGCTCCCTCTTTTCTGTTCCAGAATGCTATGCCATCTGGCATGGAAGACGATGCACTTTCCTGTCCTTGAAAGAGGATGTTTCTCTTTGCCTTCGCTCCCCTTACCCTACTACCAAGAGTCCTGCAGAAGATTCCCCAGAAATCTTGTTGGTGACTCCCTTTTGGCCAACACAGCACTGATTCCCTCTCTTAATGCATCTGGGCAGGGGCAATCATCACAAGTTACCTCACGGATTGGACCTCATCACACAGGACAAGGGGTCACTTATTCATCCTCACTTGTCCACTCTTCAGCTGACGCTGTGTGTGATTGGGCACCTGTTTTCTGAAGACATGCTCAGGGTTTTACAAGAGGCAAAAGTCCTACAATGAAAAAATCTTGTACGTCCAAATGAGAGATTGCCAGTCTGGTGCCACTCTCATAACCAGGAACCTTTTTCATTTGGGGGTCCGTCTGGTTCTGTCCTACTTCTATGAGTTGGCTGTAGTCTGGCATGGCCTATTCTTCTATAAAGGCCTGTTTATCAGCTATTCCTGCCTGTCTGCCCTTGATTCCTCCTTTGGCTTCTCATTTAGAGGTCAGAGTTTCTTAAAGGCATCCTGCATGTTAGACCCCCAAGGAAACCTATCTCTCCTCCTCCTTGGGACATTAATTTTGTTTTAGAAAAAAGTGACCCATGCTTCTTTTGAGCTTACAGGTTCAGCTTTTCTGCAGTATTGCACCTGGGATACTTTTATTACTTGCCCTTACTTCTGCTTGGACAGTTTCTGATCTTTAGGCCCTTATGGCCATCCCTACTTTTTTGTTTTTTTCACAGGGACAGAGCGTCCCTTCATACTAATCCTCCTTTTTATGCCCACAGTGGTCAGTGAAATGTCTTTGAATCAAGCAATTCAACTCCTTTTCTTTTTTCCTTCTTCTCAATTTGCTAGTGAGAGGGTCTTACATACCCTGGATTTGCACAGACAGCTCAGGTATTATTTATATAAAATTAAGGCCATTCATATAACCCACCAACTTTTTTTTTGTTTGTTTTATCCAAGGACATTGGGTTTGGTTGTTTCCAAGCAAACCATCTCCTCCTGAATATCTAAGACCATTTCTTTTTGTTATTCATTTAATAACAAATGTCTGTTGATTTCTGTTAGAGCTCACTCCACTAAGGCTATTGCCTCTTCTGGTGCTTTCTTCAAGGGGTTGGACACCAGTTCCATCCTTGAAGCTGTTATTTGGTCTTCAGTGCATACATTTACCAAGCATTATAAATTGGATGTTGTTTCTAGAGCTGGAGCAGGTTTTGCATGAGCCATTCTGCATGGGTTTGTTGAGGTCTCTTCCCAGCCTTCAACCTCCCAGTCTTTTCTTTAACTTTTGTACTTTCCCTTCTGTGAAGAATACTGCAGCAGTGATATAGAAGGACATAGCACAATTGTGTAAAATCTTAACATAAGAGTAAATGTCCTTCTCTTCACTGTTGGAGTATTCATCTTTTCTCTCCAACCCCCCCCCCCCTTTTCTTCTGGATTTAATTTTTGGTTTCCCTCCTGGCCGAGGGTCTCTCTTCTTTTTTCCATCTGCATTTTCTCCTTCTGGATGTGCACAGCCTTTCCTGTCATATGCAGCCTTTTCTCTTCTGGGGCAGTTCATTTCTGGGTAACTGCATCTGCACATCACTGCATCTGCACATCACCTCTATTCCCTGCATCCTGTTACAGGGAGCATACATGTGACGTATGGCATATACAAAATCTAAAAACTTTGGTTTACTGGTCAGACGTTGGGCTATCCTTGCCAGGAGATCCCTACTGTGAAGAGGACATCTATTGCTATTGTAAGATTTTACACAACTGTACTTGGCATTCTTTAGAAAGTTCCAGAACACCTACTTGTGACATCTGCGTCTTGCTTCATCTGCTGCTCCTTCATATGGGAATACATTGGCCTATCACTCTACAAGATTGCCTGCATCAGAATTGCTTCTCCTTCCATTGCTAAACTTTTATTTATTTATTTTTTTTTTACAAATTTCCTACTGAAGGTTCCAGAGTATCATCATGTGGCAAGTCATCAGATGCCTCCCATTCCACCTGTTTCTCCTTGGTTTGTAGACTCATTGATCCATTGTACTGTGCCATTACCTGTATCAGGTTTTCTACACTAAGTCCTTTACTTTGTAGATAATTCATAACTTCAGTTTCTATTTCATAAACTTCTCCATAACTCATCCTCTCTAATACTTTCCCTCTTTGTTTTCATATTTTTGTATTTTAAATTTTCCATATCCAGATGCCCTTGCCTGCATTTCTCTCCAGATATCTTTGGTGACACTTTTTTATATTGATTAGTTTTGCTTTCTCCTTTGCGTAAATATTGAGCCATATCAAATATCTGTCTTTCTCATGTCCATATTTCTTCTTCAGATGTCTCCCACTATACCCGTTTTTCCTTAATTTGGGGACTTGTCCCATCTTGCTGTGACATTGCATCTGCAATAAGTCCTTCACTTGACGGGTAGTATAAACTTCAGTTTCTGTGTTTAACTTCTACCTTGTTCATACCTTTATTCTTTGTTCCTCATTTGTTTTCTTATTTTTTGTATTGTGAAATTTTGCATATCTGGGTACCTTTGCCTGTATTTATCTTCAGATATCTTTGGAACTACTTTTTTTGTTTTGTTGATTAATTTGGCTTTCTCGTTTGCATAAATTTTGCAGTTTGGAAGGGAGCATGCCTCTACAGACAAGTCTCCTATCTGTGCTTGCAGCACTCAGTCACCACAGTCCTATGAGGTGTGTCCTGCCATAACATTCCAGCTTGCAAGCAGGGGGTTAACATTTCAACAGGACTAGCAGTCTTCCTCCTCCTCCCAGGATAGGGGAGTGCACTTCAGCTGTCTTGTCTCATTCTCTCTCTCTATCCCTTCTTTCTTCTCGAGCCACTAATAAAACACTGTCATTTGAGATGCACAGTTGTGCAGCAGTTAGCATTGCCTCACACCAAGAGGTTCCTTGGTTCGAGTCTTGGCTGGAGTGCCTTATGTACAAAGTCTGCATGTCCCCTCCCTGTGTTCAAGTGGGTTTCCCATGGGTCCTACGGTTTCCTCCCACATTTTCTAGGTGCAAGTGTATGGTAAGGATGAACTACTGCAGCAGGACTAGCCACCCAGTGGTGTAAACCTTGGCTCTAGATGATCGTCACTGTTGAAATGACACCCCAACAACATGTGTAAAAATGGGGAAAAAAAGGGGTTGAGGATGGATGAATGGAACGGAGGTGCAATCAAAGCTTTACCTGTGTGCACTACAGGACAGGATCCTTCAAGGGTACAGTTTTATATTTTGTAATGTTGGTATGTTTAGCTTGAATGTTTTGTGTAATTTGAATAGAGGGTGAAGAACTCTTGATGTGTCATGTCAGCTAATCCAAGTGAATTCTTTGTTGAGCTGAACCTTTGCAATTTGAGTATCTGCTCAGCAGGACACACAAAAAGGCTGCCCCAAATGTTTCCTGATTTACATTGCTGTCTTGAATATTAACTGGTAAAGATGAGTACTTAAGTTCAATGTTGTTAGCCTGCCTGTTTGTAAGCACAGACTTGAGTTTAGCATACATTTTGAAAATCGATTAGTTTCTTGTGCAAGCTTATGAAACTATTTTGCTTTCTACAGGATAAAGATGCTTTGCAACAGCAACAGCTGGGTTATTTGATGCAAATTTCTGCACTACAGTCCAAGCTTGATGAGTCAAGGCACAGGGTGCCTGATGATGTAAGTGGTGGTAGTGAACTGAGAGGTTTGCTGCAGGAAGAACGTGAGGCTCTGCTGCAGAAAACAAAAGAGGTGAGTGACAATTTTAAGCAAATGATATTAATTTCATTTTACCTAAAATGAGTGCAGAGATTCTGTTCCATGTTCCAGAGTAGTTCAAGAAGCTCAAAAAGTAATATTATGACCCTGGGCAAAAGTGGGAGTAGAAAACGCTTGGATCATTTTTATAGCTTTCACGTTTTCTAAAGTGGTAGCAGTTATATTTATCATTTCAAATCTTTGATAAGCTTATGCATTAGTGAATCTTCAACAATAAAAGTCTACTAAAGTCTCTAAATGAAACCTATGCAGGAGGGGACACTTCTATTTCTGTTGGAAGGATTGCTGGGTCATTGAAAAAGAAAGGGGTAAATCATAAACAGCTCTTTCAAGCTCTGTCTGCTCAGTGGCCACAAGTCAAGTCATTCCATGAGAAAGGCAAGACGACAGACAAAGGAGAGGAAGTGCTGGCCACATTAAAGTAAGTGCTAGAGGAGACAAAAAAAATTAAACTGCATCCTTGAGGGATTTATGACAAAAACTATGGAAAAAATCAGGAGTAGGAGTCTATCTTGAGTAGCTATGCTGATGCTATCCAGATACCTCCAAGAAATGGAACAGTTAAGGTTGCAGACGGAAGCTGTGAAGCTAGATTGGATATGCTAGAAGAATTAAGTAGGGATGAACAGGACAGAGTGAGAGGAAAGAACTTTAGATTCTCAGCCATACTGGCAGGATTGGAAGGAAGTGACTGTCCCTTGTTCATGGAAGAGTAGCTTACACAACTGACATCAGATTGTAGTACACAAGATTTGAATTGAAAGAGTACATAGAACTGTGTGGATGACAGGCAACCAGTGAGCATCTTGTCAAATCCCGGACCATTTTGAAACCTGTAAGCAGAAGGAGATTATTCTCACATGATTATGGAAGTCATGGGCAAATTGGATGTGGAGGTCAACCGGAGTCTTTGTAGACCAGAGTTAGCCCCCACCAGACCAGGATGAAGTGAGCCACCTTTTTGACAATTATTAAATTGACCAAAGATCGAGATTAGGGTATGATTAATGTACCCAGCCATCTGCAAATTGCTTTTACCGAGATGCCCTAAAAAAAAAAAAACTCTTGATCTCAAGGAAGTTTTGAATTTATTGGTGAAGGGAGGTCCTCAGTCATGCAAGGGAAACACTTCCAGGAGTCTCGAACACAGGAGGTGATCAGCCTGTGGCAAGTGGTAGTGGTAGAGGGCAACCAGGGAAGATTGTTCCCCCTTTTTGAAAGATACCAAGTGCTGAGAAAAATGAGTTGCAGAAGGGCAGCAGAAAAAGGACCATGAACCACACAGACTAGGAAAGGGTCATCATCCTAGCAGCCAGCGTAACCTAGGATTGTGCAACAACAATAGGAAGGAGCAGAAAGTAATGCAAATACTGCTGGAAATGAAACGCAGAAGAGGGTTGTATAAAAGTAAGGAACTAGTAAAGATAGTCTGGACAAAGATATTCATGTCTCTCTCTCTCTCATTCTTTCAACAAGAGTTAATGGAAATTGTATTGAGACCACTCACCTGTAGGCATTTTGAGTAGAAATTTATATTGTAACTCTACCCTTAAAGAACAGCAAGATGAATTGGAGCATACCATCTATTGCTAGCGGAGAGGATGAACATTCAGCATGATAGTTGCAAGGTATGGCATCTACCCACAGAGACTGTCCAGAGATCAAAGTTGGGAACCTGCTTTGGGCATTTTTTTTTCCCTTGCATTGGGAGATCAACAAAACTTGATGTATGCAGTTTTGTTCAATTAAATTTCATTTCTTACAAAGTTATATAATGGCTATGGATAAAAATGTGAAAATCAATTAGAATATTTTGAAATGGCACAGTCCACTGAGACCTTATTAACCCTGAGAGACAGATGCTATCAGAATACTCAGCACGACACAGAAACTTAAATGTTAAATCTAAAACTAAATGTTCCCTTTTGCGAACATTGGTAAGCGTTCCATGGATGTTCCTATTGAAGTTAAATCTACCATCTCTAAACTGACTAATTTAATGAGTAAAGAAACAGCTACATACTATAATATTAACAGTTTATCCAGATATCTCGAACTAGACATTATACCGAGAGGGCTCAGGGCACTTAAATTCCCCTCAGAGCCTTTTGATTCAACATGTCAGCTGGATAAATCTTTTCAGACGAGATGGGAATGTGCAGCCCATCAATGTTCAAGAGAATGGATCAAAATCCAAATAGAACGAGATAATATTAAGTTGGTGAACCTGACGAAAGACATTAATGTAGTATGCAATAGTCTAGTTACTGTATTAGACAGGAACAGACTTGATTCCTGTCTTAGAGACATTCAAGAAAAAGTCAATGGCTTGGAAAAGAAAATTATTGATCAGAAAATGTACAAAATTCAGAGAGACTTAAGAGATTTTGAAAAGGGCAATGTGTACTTATTTCGAGCCAATCAGAGGTCTCGTACATCGGCTCAGACAACGAATCAACCCATTGAGAATGGCCAGAGACGTGACAGTACTTCGAGCGTGATGACACCCAATCAGAACATGGACAATTTCATGCACGCAAGAGAGGCGGCAGTATCCGGAATTACCTTCTCCAGCTAATCGCCATTTTTTTCCCGCACAGTTTCGGAATGCGGGAAACTTTGGTCAACAACGGAAAAGAGGTTTTGGCGAGCAGGAGCATTATAGGAATGGTCCACAAAGACCGTGGAGAGACAATAAAAGAACAAGATGGTACTAATTTCAAACTACTTACTAAAAATGTGATTAATTTGTCAGGCTGTCATATTTCTGAACACTTTCTTTCTGTTTTAAACTACGGATTGAAATTTGTACCTACAGTACTTCCTAAAATATATGAATGTAAAATAGAATTATATAGTTTCATCAGGAAGTTACATTTATGGTATTATTTCAATGTTTTAACATCTAAAAACTTTGTTATGGATAGTAATTTCAATGGAAATGTGTTAGAACAGAGTGATTCAGAGACAGAAGAATCTTTTTTTTCTTGTGACAGTGAATTTTTGAACATAGGTATATAGACACCTCAGGCATTAAAACAGAAAGTACATTTATGCCTCCATGTTGCAATGATGGCATTAAAAAATTACACGCAATGCTAGATTTTGAATTAGTGTTTGAATTAAAACATTTTGATAGGAAGTCAGTCACATATAACTTGTCCAAGATAGAATGGCAAGAATTGAGAAATTTTTCTAAACAAACAGAATTGGTCATAAAGCCCTCGGACAAAGGCAATAAGATTGTGATTATGCATTACACACAATATTTGGAAATGTGCTGGGATTTATTAGGAGATGAAACAGTGTATTGTAAATCTCACCAGGACAGTATTGAACAGGCAAAAATTAAGTATGAGAATTTAATTCAAAGAGGTTTACGGTTGGGTTTCTGGTCTGAGAATGATGTAAAGAAGAAACTTTGCCTAAGTGATACATTGGGTTTTTTTTGTCTCTATCTGTGCTTGCAGCACTCAGTCACCACAGTCCTATGAGATGTGTCCTGCCATAACATTCCAGCTTGCAAGCAGGGGGTCAACATTTCAACAGGACTAGAAGTCTTCCTCCTCCTCCCAGGATAGGGGAGTGTACTTCAGCTGTCTTGTCTCATTCTCTCTCTCTATCCCTTCTTTCTTCTCGAGCCACTATTAAAACACTGTCATTTGAGATGCACAGTTGTGCAGCAGTTGGCATTGCCTCACACCAAGAGGTTCCTTGGTTCGAGTCTTGGCTGGGGTGCCTTATGTACAAAGTCTGCATGTCCCCTCCCTGTGTTCAAGTGGGTTTCCCATGGGTCCTACGGTTTCCTCCCACATTCTCTAGGTGCAAGTGTATGGTAAAGATGAACTACCGCAGCAGGACTAGCCACCCAGTGGTGTAAACCTTGGCTCTAGATGATCGTCACTGTTGAAATGACACCCCAACAACATGTGTAAAAATGGGGAAAAAAAGGGGTTGACGATGGATGAATGGAACGGAGGTGCAATCAAAGCTTTACCTGTGTGCACTACAGGACAGGATCCTTCAAGGGTACAGTTTTATATTTTGTAATGTTGGTATGTTTAGCTTGAATGTTTTGTGTAATTTGAATAGAGGGTGAAGAACTCTTGATGTGTCATGTCAGCTAATCCAAGTGAATTCTTTGTTGAGCTGAACCTTTGCAATTTGAGTATCTGCTCAGCAGGACACACAAAAAGGCTGCCCCAAATGTTTCCTGATTTACATTGCTGTCTTGAATATTAACTGGTAAAGATGAGTACTTAAGTTCAATGTTGTTAGCCTGCCTGTTTGTAAGCACAGACTTGAGTTTAGCATACATTTTGAAAATCGATTAGTTTCTTGTGCAAGCTTATGAAACTATTTTGCTTTCTACAGGATAAAGATGCTTTGCAACAGCAACAGCTGGGTTATTTGATGCAAATTTCTGCACTACAGTCCAAGCTTGATGAGTCAAGGCACAGGGTGCCTGATGATGTAAGTGGTGGTAGTGAACTGAGAGGTTTGCTGCAGGAAGAACGTGAGGCTCTGCTGCAGAAAACAAAAGAGGTGAGTGACAATTTTAAGCAAATGATATTAATTTCATTTTACCTAAAATGAGTGCAGAGATTCTGTTCCATGTTCCAGAGTAGTTCAAGAAGCTCAAAAAGTAATAATATGACCCTGGGCAAAAGTGGGAGTAGAAAACGCTTGGATCATTTTTATAGCTTTCACGTTTTCTAAAGTGGTAGCAGTTATATTTATCATTTCAAATCTTTGATAAGCGTATGCATCAGTGAATCTTCAACAATAAAAGTCTACTAAAGTCTCTAAATGAAACATATGCAGGAGGGGACACTTTTCTATTTCTGTTGGAAGGATTGCTGGGTCATTGAAAAAGAAAGGGGTAAATCAGAAACAGCTCTTTCAAGCTCTGTCTGCTCAGTGGCCACAAGTCAAGTCATTCCATGAGAAAGGCAAGACGACAGACAAAGGAGAGGAAGTGCTGGCCACATTAAAGTAAGTGCTAGAGGAGACAAAAAAAATTAAACTGCATCCTTGAGGGATTTATGACAAAAACTATGGAAAAAATTCAGGAGTAGGAGTCGATCTTGAGTAGCTATGCTGATGCTATCCAGGATACCGCCAAGAAATGGAACAGTTAAGGTTGCAGACGGAAGCTGTGAAGCTAGATTGGATATGCTAGAAGAATTAAGTAGGGATGAACAGGACAGAGTGAGAGGAAAGAACTTTAGATTCTCAGCCATACTGGCAGGATTGGAAGGAAGTGTGACTGTCCCTTGTTCATGGAAGAGTACCTTACACAACTGACATCAGATTGTAGTACACAAGATTTGAATTGAAAGAGTACATAGAACTGTGTGGATGACAGGCAACCAGTGAGCGTCTTGTCAAATCCCGGACCATTTTGAAACCTGTAAGCAGAAGGAGATTATTCTCACATGATTATGGAAGTCATGGGCAAATTGGATGTGGAGGTCAACCAGAGTCTTTGTAGACCAGAGTTAGCCCCCACCAGACCAGGATGAAGTGAGCCACCTTTTTGACAATTATTAAATTGTCCAAAGATCGAGATTAGGGTATGATTAATGTACCCAGCCATCTGCAAATTGCTTTTACCGAGATGCCCTAAAAAAAAAAAAAAAAAAAAAAAAAACTCTTGATCTCAAGGAAGTTTTGAATTTATTGGTGAAGGGAAGTAGGTCCTCAGTCATGCAAGGGAAACACTTCCAGGAGTCTCGAACACAGGAGGTGATCAGCCTGTGGCAAGTGGTAGTGGTAGAGGGCAACCAGGGAAGATTGTTCCCCCTTTTTGAAAGATACCAAGTGCTGAGAAAAATGAGTTGCAGAAGGGCAGCAGAAAAAGGACCATGAACCACACAGACTAGGAAAGGGTCATCATCCTAGCAGCCAGCGTAACCTAGGATTGTGCAACAACAATAGGAAGGAGCAGAAAGTAATGCAAATACTGCTGGAAATGAAACGCAGAAGAGGGTTGTATAAAAGTAAGGAACTAGTAAAGATAGTCTGGACAAAGATATTCATGTCTCTCTCTCTCTTATTCTTTCAACAAGAGTTAATGGAAATTGTATTGAGACCACTCACCTGTAGGCATTTTGAGTAGAAATTTATATTGTAACTCTACCCTTAAAGAACAGCAAGATGAATTGGAGCATACCATCTATTGCTAGCGGAGAGGATGAACATTCAGCATGATAGTTGCAAGGTATGGCATCTACCCACAGAGACTGTCCAGAGATCAAAGTTGGGAACCTGCTTTGGGCATTTTTTTTCCCTTGCATTGGGAGATCAACAAAACTTGATGTATGCAGTTTTGTTCAATTAAATTTCATTTCTTACAAAGTTATATAATGGCTATGGATAAAAATGTGAAATTAGAATATTTTGAAATGGCACAGTCCACTGAGACCTTATTAACCCTGAGAGACAGATGCTATCAGAATACTCCCTGAAAGGAAGCAGGAGCAACACAGAGGGTGAAGAAGACCCCTAGAGATATCTACTGCAAGAAATTTATCCTAGAAAGGAGATCAAAGAATTAAAGTGTGAGTCACTAATGAAACAGTGAGAAGAAAAGGCAGCTTATAGATGAGGGACTTTCTAGGAAACATTGGTGGAAAAGGTAGAATTATTAAGATGGAATATTAATAAGTTCTTCAGTGCAATAAAAATGGAAAGGATTTTAACATTGGAAAGGCAAAATGTAGACATAGCAGTGCATATTGAAATTTGCCTTTCGCATGATGAGCATGTAAAACTAGGAAGGAAGGGCTATTCATAAGAAGCAGACTCCACCTATAGGGGAACTAGGAGAAGCGGAGTGGCCCTACTAATTAATAAGCTGCCCTTTCATATTGTTGAAAGGATAGAAGATAACAAAGGCAGGTATGCCAGGCTTAAGGGCCTGATGTATTGCCACCTGATCTTGATAATTTCAATCTGTATGCCACCTACAGCCATATCAAGGGAAGTAGAAATGATGTTGGCAGAAATAATAAAATTCAGGAGGGTGTCCTATATATGATAAGAGACTAGAACCAGCTGTACTGTGGCAGAGATATTCAGGGAGGTATACAGGCAAGGCAAATGACTAAGGCAGAAAAAGGTACAAAGACCACACTGCAATAGCTGGGGACATGGGAGACTGCATCAAGGATTTAAACTAACTTTAAAATAAATGGTCAAGGATCAATGGGGACTACATATCAACAGAGAGCATAATTGGTTCTAGTGGGCAGCATCAGGACTATTACCCTATCGGGTAACGTATATTTGAAAGTAACTTTAAAGGTGGAGTTCAAAAGAGTAAGCACTGGAGGTTCCTGGTATTTAAATATGAAAAAGAATACAACTGGAAAGAAGTCAGACAGCAGATTCAAGGACAGATGGCAGATTATGAGATCTACATACCCAAGGGGTGGGATCAGTATAAACTTGTACTGAGGGAAGAGTCGTAGAGACAAGAGACAGGAAATGAAGTTAGGGAGTGGACAAGACTGTGGAACAAGAAACTTAAGGGCTGCATGTCAGCAGCACATTAGGACTTCAGAAGGTGACAGGGACAGAAAGCTGGAATTACTGCAAAAGGTTCAGAGACTAAAGAATAACAAAATTCTGATGAGAGTGAATCTAATAAAGGGGATCCATTTTTCCACTACACCAAGAAGCATCTGTGCTGTTGCAATAAGATTATGCTAACAACAGCACCGTGCGGCTATTTTCTCCATACTTGACCCCAAGGGTTCTATATCATAACATCAAAGTGTAAAACTTCAAATGTTATAACATCGAACTTGAAACATCAAAAGCTGAAAACCCTGAAGACTGAGAACAGCGATTTGTTTCCCTGGGAAAAAAAATCACTGTTCCAGTACAAAACATGAATCACACAAACACTACAAACTATTTCTTATGTGGGGGGCAAAGCCCCCCACACTCCCCTAGTTAAATATACCAACTCCAAGATCGCACCACAGTGGAGGTAATAGCGAAGATGCGGAAACGGCCCACCGAATTCTTTCCCTGGGAAAGAATTCTATGTTCCACGGCTTCGATATTCTCAGTCTTCGATGTTTCAGGTTCGATGTTATAACATTCAAAGTTTTTACACTTCGATGTTATGACATAGACCTGACCCCAAGCAAGGAAAGAAGTGATGCAGCCCCAGAGATTATCAGGGTATTCAGCCAATATGACCGAGTTATACCAGGCTTAAATAGAATGGTGGATAGAGCCATAACCACTGACTTGCTTAAAAAGGGAACTCTTAATCAGCTAAGTGCAGAAGCAGCAGCAGACCTGATCAAAGTAATAAATGAAGAGGTGATTGGGCAACCCTAAGTAATATGACGGGTAACAAATCATCATGGTCAGGTGGTATACCCATAGACATCTGGCGGACCATGGGGAATGAAATGTTAAAGACATTGATCAACGCTATGCTGGAGATAAGGGAAGTTTGAAATTCATGATGTTGGGTAGTAATATCCCCAGTACTAAAAGAGGAAAAGGATCTGAAATCACCAGTATCTTATTGCCCCATATCAGTTCTAACACATGATTATAAATTGTTTATGACAATTTTGGCTATCTGAATCGATTATGAGCAAAATTAGTCTCACTAGACTATACAGGATTTGTCGGTGAGCTAGAATAATCTTGGATAACTTAATTAGAATGATGATAATTATGCAGGAAGCTAAGAGAAAGGGAAGTCGTTTGTTTCCTAGGGTTGGACTCTGAAAAGGTATTTGACAGGGTAGAGTGGGCCTTACCTGTTTGACGTAATGGGCAAAATAAAGTTTCCTCCACAGTGGCTTGAGCTGCTACAAGCAATTTACAGTGGCTCATCTGCTCAGGTAAAAGTCAGGACGTGACTTTTGGAGCCATTTAACAATAGGCAGGGAATAAGACAGGGATGTCATTTGTATCCAGCTGTATTTGCATTAAGAATAGAGCCCCTAGCAGAGTTGATCAGAACCTCCCAAATAAGAGGTTATGTATGAGGAAAGATCTCCAAGTTACACTCTTTGCTGATATCTTAATTGCAGTGACTCACCCATGAGAAGACCTACCTGTCCTATGGAACCTACTACAAGAATTTGTCTACCCATCAGGGTATTAGATTAATTTACATAAAACCCAAGCATTGGTGATAAGTGAATCAGAGGAGGAGCTAGTTGGTTGGTAGAAGGGGGAATTGAGTACCTCTGGGTGAGGTTGTGAAAATATTAGTGTCAAAAAGGAAAATAATGTCCAAGATTAACGAATAATATGTCTTTGCATATACAAATATATCTGCGTCAGGGCTAGTCATCTGGTGGTGTAAACCTTGGCTCGAGGTGATTGTAACTGTTGAAAATGACATCCCGATAGAAAATGTAAATTTGGCTGTCTCATGTATCAAGGTGTGCTTAAAGCATTAGTGGCTCTCCTATTCCTGATTTCACTGAGGTGCTCTGAAATTCGGAGCCTCAGTCTTCTAGACGTTTGTCCAATGTAAAACGCTGAACAGGAACAGTTGGCCAAATACACAATCCATTCACTGCTACAATTTCCAAAACATAAAATGTCAAACCTTGGGGGTGTTGGAACTAGTAAATATTTTGAGTTTTGAATGTATAGGGGCAAGCGGAACAATGTCCACAAGGAACACATCCCTTAACCCTGGTACCAAGTATGGTAGACTGTTGAAGTGTAGATGGAACTTTCCATTTGAAATGGCTAAAGCGGGAACCTAATGTCGGCCCCTACGAAAAGAAAAAGAACAAATGGAGGACAATATGTCATTAAGTTTGGCATTGGGCTTTAGGATGTCCCAATGTTGATTGATAACCCTCTTGAAGGTTTGGAAATTCCTACCAAATGTAGTTAGCAGTCGTATGGGTTGTTGTACATCCTTGTCAATATCAGTTTTTTTATACTGTAACAAGTCCACTCTAGATTGTTGTGTAACCTGATCCCTAGCATGACAAACATTATCTTAGCCTGATCCAACCAGAATTGCAGCGCCTCAAGCCCGACACAATGTGGAATGCTAGTATATAATAAGGGCACATCCAAAGTGCACATTAGCCACTCAGGCTCTAATTGCATATTCTCAATGATTTGTAAAAAATTGGTGGTGTCCTGAATTCTAGCACGAACTAGGGGCAACAGGAGTTGTAAATATTTTGTTAAATAGGCCGACAGGGGTTCAGTCAATGATCCCTGTCCAGAGACTGTACGTCTACCGGGGGGATTGGACATATTCTTATGAATTTTGGGTAGGAGATACAGATATATTGAGAATGGGAGTCAAAAACTGTTAGATGTTACATTTTTTTTTTTATTAATATTGCCCTCCTCCAAAGCCAAATTAAGAAAGTTGTAAATTTCATTTCTTGAATTCTGATGTCTGGTCTAATGGCATACCCATGTAGAATTGTCCATCCCCCAACCGTCTCTCCCCCTCAGCCAAGTATTTTTCCCAATCCATGATTCCTATTGCCCCTATCTTATCAGCCGGTAATGTGACCAGATCCTGTCGGGCTATCAGCTGTTGCATAGCTAGTTGTTCAGACTTGTTTATATTATTATTAATATTTGGCATAATTCGTAGCATAATTTGTACTAGAATTTAGGACACCACCAGTTTTTTACAAATCAATGAGAATATGCAATTAGAGCCTGAGGGGCTAATGTGCACTTTGAATGTGTCCTTATATGCTAACATTTCACACTGGGCCAGCCTTAAGGCGCTGCAGTTCTGGTTGGATCAGGCTAACATCTATCCCCCCCTGGATTCAATAGTTTTTAGTATGTTTATCTGAACACGTATTGACAAAAAATGTGTTATATTTTTTTGGCAAATGCTTTTAGCAAGTTAAGGGGCACCGCCATGATGCAGATCTGTTCATGGGATATATTGAACATCAGCTTATTTATGATGTTTCACATAATCTATTTCTCCAGGAAATTGACATCTGGCGGCACTACTTGGATGATTGCTGGAGGGTGTGGAGGGGGGGATTTAACTTTTTTGTTGGAGTTTGTTCAATACCTCAATCAGAACAAATGGGGTATCCAATTTACCTTAAATTCCAATAAAGAATCTATCACTTTTTTAGATGTGTATTAGGCATTTTGATCATACCCTCCAAACGGAGGTGTTTAGAAAATATCCTCAGTATAACACATTATTGCATGCTGACAGTCACCCCCCCCCCACATCATCCGCAATATACCCAAGTTGCAATTTTTGAGGATGCACTGCATTTTATCTAGTCAGGAGACCCATGCTAGGTTTGAACAGTATCTGCATAAACGGTTTATCCAGAGTGGTTATAAAGATAATAATATTTGTCAGGCTAGAGATGAGGTTAGACAACAATCTAGAGTGGAGTTGTTACAGTATAAAAAAATCTGATATTGACAAGGATGTACAACAACCCAAGACTGCTAACCACGTTTGGTAGGAATTTCCAAACCTTCAAGAGGGTTATCAATCAGCATTGGGACATCCTAAAGGCCAATGCCAAACTTAATGACATATTGTTCTCCACTTGTTCTTTTTCTTTTCGTAGGGGGCCGACATTAGGTTCCTGCTTTAGCCATTTCAAATGGAAGGTACCATCTACACTTCAACAGTCTACCATATTTGGTACCAGAGTTAAGGGATGTGTTCCTTATGGACATTGTTCCGCTTGCCCCTATATATTCAAAACTCAAAACATTTACTAGTTCCAACACCCCCAAGGTTTGACATTTTATGTTTTGGAAATTGTAGCAGTGAATGGATTGTGTATTTGGCTATCTGTTCCTGTTTGGCGTTTTATGTTGGACAAATGTCTAGAAGACTGAGGCTCCAAATTTTCGAGCACCTTAGTGAGATCAGGAACAGGAGAGCCACTAATGCTTTATTTAGGCACACCTTGATACATCAGACAGCCAGATTTACATTTTCTGTGATTGACAGGGTCCAGGGCTCTACATTTTCTAAAGTTGGTTGCCACACTATATTAAACAACAAGGAATCAGGTTGGATTATCAGGCTAGGGGGTTTGTTTAAACTTGGTCTGAATGAATTGTCATAATGATGTATTCAACCAATAATTTTTGTGAATGCTAATGATGTTATGTATTTAAGGACTGGGCATTTGTATTTGCTTTAATGCACTGAGGAAGGCTGATGCCGAAACCGGTTTGCTTTGTGGTCTTTTATGCAACTTAAATGAACCAGTTTATAATTTTCACCCATTGTGCTGGACCTTTTTGTGGTTTAACTACTGCCTGGATGGTTTGGTCTGTGCACATCTGTACGTGAGGATGTATGTGTGTTTGACCAAATTGATACTAGCAAAAAAAGGAGATTACCAGAAAATGGAAGTTACAGGAAAACCCTACAGCAGCAGATATAATTGCTTTAATGAAGAACTTAAAGGGCAGTAAGAGAAGGGAATTAATAAGGGGCATGTTTGGACTATTAATAGAGTTAATAAAGTTATGATAAAGTAAATGTCCCTTACTAATCATAATCATGTGTCAAGGGTGTTATCATTTACATCTTTTTTGTCCATGGCACTTCAACTTCAGAAAAAATTTACTGTCTTCCTGCTCCATGTTACAAGTAATGTAAGCTCCAGCAACGACTCCAGCTGTGAAACAGAGGGTTAGTGCATCACTGGCTTCACTGAAATTTTTAACATGGGAGTGATAAACTCATTACTTCAAGTGACGCCTCCAGGTGCATCTGCGGCTGACTCCTACTGACGCCTCTAGGTGTCAAATATTGCTTGTTCATATTTGGAAAAATAATTCCAAAACCATGCTTTGTAAACAGTTTTAAAAGATTTCATCTTAAAGCTTACACAATAGCAAATTCAACTGCATTAATATTTGACCTCTGTCTAGTGCCGATAGAGATATTAACTGTTTTTTTTTTGTTATTTGTATAGATATAATTTTCACATTTTTCTAATTATCTTAACCAATTAACACAGAAAGAGCTCCTTATCCTCATATAAAAGCTCTCAGACAGATGAATAAAATGCTGCTGACAGTATGTGTGTAACTTGAGTGGTTGCTGTGAGATATTGTAAGTTGTCTACAAAATATTACAAATGTAATAGTTACTGCATTTACTGTGACTTATAAAATTCCCTTTAAGACCTACAACCTAAACAATACTACCACTATAAAAATAGTTTGTGCTGAAGGGTTTGCCATTTATACTTCTTTCATAATCCCTATGGTTCCAGATATATGAACATTTGTTTGAAGTGTGAAGACATAATTTTGATTCTGCCAAAAGGCTTAGGCTTAGCCCATTGGAAGTTACAGTGCAAACTTCCAGAGCTCCACTGCAGTGAATGAGTTAGAAGGCTTCTTTCCTCTTTTCCTCTTCATTTGCTGTAGATTCCGAAGTGGTGGTCAGCAGCATACTGCACAAGCAGTGGTCAGTTCTGGTGTTTTCTAGCTCTCTTCAGAAGAGGAATAGCCTGTTAACTTTCACTTGTCAAAAAAAAAAATGAAAAGAAAAAAGGAGATAGAGAGAAGACTGAGCCAACTGGCTGAAGGATCTTTTCAGGTTTCTTTTCTCATGCAGTGGTATCCAACTAGAGATACTCTGCAAATGTCTGTGGATACTTTTCCCCAAAAGAAAAGTGCAGTGATGCATGCATGCATACCTACATACGCACATACAAAAATTTCAAGCATGGGCATTAATGCCCTTTTAGCCTGCCGGTATACCAAAGCAGTTGTTCCCATAAGTGTCTAGGCTGTTAAAAATATCTAAACTAGTGCTTACTTTGTTGTAATTTGGTAGTTTATTCAGGGCATCAGCTGCTATCTGAGAACCATTTAGTACACTTCTCATTCAAATATTATCTTGGTATGTACTGATTTTTATAAATGATGTGGTAAGCATGAAGCATCCTTCTTGTTTTCGTTCTAATCTATCCAGCACGTTTTGATGCCAGTCAATCACTCCAAAACTGTAAGGACAGGAAGAGCAAATTGGTTTATAGCTTTGATTTTGTTCCTAGATGTCAAACACTGTTTTCAGGATTAATTTAAGTCTTCTAAAGTATTCCTTGCCAAGTTTTATTCACATTAGTTCATGTTTTCTTGTTGATCCTTCATCAGTTTCTAAATATTTATACACTTCCTCTTGCTCAAGTTCTTTTATATCACATTCTGGACCTAAACTGATATTTTCTTGGTGCTGCAGTTTTTTTAAGGGTTGCTTTTGCACATTTATCAAGACCAAATGACATTCTTATATCATCTGAAAAATGTTTCACAACTTGTAGTTGTGCTTTTAGTTCCTCATCTGATGAGCTATGCAGTTTTAAGTCATCGACAAAAAGAAGATGAGAAGTCTTTACACTTTGTTTTCTAGAGGGGAGCCAGTTGGGGCCTAAGCTGTTGTAGACAGCTTAGTGGGTTTAAGGGCAAGGCAGAATAGCAGCGGTGACAGTCACCCTGCCCTCTGTCAGTAGGGACTGTTTTTTTACAGGGGGTAGATACTTCTTTCCTGTCTTCTATTTGCTGTTTGCCTAACATTTGTGTCATCAGTCCTGTCAGAAAATGTAGTAACAGATGTTCATCATGTTTCACTGTTGCAGTCATGACTGTAGGGTTCTCCCCTGCCGGCAGGCAGTCCTCGGTCGGCCAGAATCCCAAAGTCTGGGTCCGGCGTCGGCTGTTCAGCCATGCTCCCTGACGTCAGAGCGCCAGGAGTATAAAGCTGACAGCCGACGCCATGTTCTCCAGTCTTTCTTGCCGTGCGGTGATAGCAGTTTGCAAGTGCCGGTCGGCTGACTCCTGACAATTTTTTCTGAACAAACTTCAGTCTGAAGACTTTCTTCTCCTACTCAAAGCTAAGTACCCCGTCGGGGAAACTTTTTTCTTGCTCCAGTCCGATGTCAGAAAAAGTTAATAATTGTATTTCATGTGGGAAGCAAATACCTGATAAGGATTTTCATTCTTACTGTATTCCTTGCTTAGGCCCTGACCACGACGTAGCTAGTTGTCGGTTTTGTGCTAGATTCAATCAACGTACAATTAAACGAAGGTACGATTTTGCATTTCATTACTTCGGTAGGCATTTTAATTACAAAATGTCGTCTAATACGGTTCCGGCTACCGGAGTTCACAAACGACACAAGGACAAAGACAGGCCTCCGAGGTCCAAATCAGATGATATCATACAAGCAGATCCAGCTTCAGGTTCGGCCGTCGTCAGTGAGGCGCTTTTGCAGCCCCTGTCGTCGGCCTTTTCGGAACCGATGGCCGAAATGGACTCCCACGAGGAGCCAACTGGGCCTTTGAATATTTCTGTTGCAGGACCTTCGGACAATGCTCCTTCGGATGGGTCCGGAGCCGCTGCACAGGTACCGGCTTCCGAAGGGGTTTTCAGGCCTACTCAGCTTCTAATAAAGGCAAAAGCAAAGACTCCTTCCAAATCAAAGACTGCAACACAGGCCTCTTCTGATCCGGCTCCCAAGTCACAGAAACAGTTACTTAAGATGGCAGAGGACTTACTTACTATGATTAGGGGTTCACATCCCCCTCCAGATAAAAGGCCAAGGCAGGAAGTTTATTATGACTCCTCTGATCAGGCTTCTGTTTCTTCAGTTTCTTCTGACCAGGAATATTCTTTCCCTCCTTATGAGGATTCTGATGCTGAGGAATCCATTCCTTCAGCTTCTCCCCCTGAGGACTTCTCTTTTGGGGAAACTTTGCATGAAATGAGGGAACATTTCCACTGGGAAGGACAGGAGTATTTGGAATCTAAGAAAAGACTAAGGGATTTTCTTCTTCTTCCCCAACATAGACCCCTGGTTATTCCTCCTATTTTGGATATTGTGGATGATGCTTTTTCGGAGGCTAACTTAACCCCTGACTCTTTTCCTCCAGCTCCTGTTAAGCCTGACAGATATTACAGGGTTCCTGATTCCCACCAGTTTTTCTACAAGAACCCTACTGCTGACCCTGAAACCATTTCTCAGGGTCCTAAGGGAGTTAAGGCCGCTTCTGCTAAAAACCCCATTCCCACTGAGAAGGATTCCAGATCTTTAGAAAGATGGGGCAAAAAAGTGTACACTTCTGCTACTTTATCTATTAGGGCTTTAAACTGTCAGTTTCATATGCTGAAATACCAGCAATTTCCCCTGTCTGTTTTAAAACAAAAGCTAACTTTCATTTCCACCTGTGCAGATGATAAGGAATTACATGACTTAATGCATGCCACTGAACAAGTTGGGAAGCATGGTTTACACCGTGGATTTGATGCCTTGGAGGCTTCTTGTAGGGCTGCTGCCTCTGGCACAGTAATTAGAAGGCATGCATGGTTAAAGGAACAAAATTTGCCAGATCAAGTAAAAGCTAAATTATTGGATGCTCCTGTTCAGCATAATGTTTTGTTTGGATCTAAAGCTGAAGAGGGGATTAAAAAGATGGAGGATAAGGCAAAATCCATGCAAACAGTTAAAGATTTCTTACAAGTACAGCCACCCAGATTTAGTAGGAATTGGCATACTAAAAATTGGTCCTTTCCCAATTCAGACAGGCCTCAGAGGGGTAGATACAGACGCTCCCGAGGAATGCCTCAAACACAAGCCTCTTATAGACCAAGACAGTGGACTGCTTCCACCCCTAGGGGAGGAGAGGACAGGTCCGCAAGCTCATAGAAAACAGACTCAATGACTCCCTCTGTTGGACTTCAGGAACTTCTTGCCTGGAAGCCCCTCTCGGAGGAAAACTTTCTCTTTTTCACCTAAATTGGACTCTTATAACCCAAGACAAGTGGGTTCTGGATGTGGTTTCAAGAGGTTACAAATTCCATTTTCATACCCTACCAAGGTCAAGCGGATGGCCAGGTCTTCCAAAACATCAATGGACAGAGGCCTTAAACCAGGTGGAAGCTCTCTTGGCTATGAAAGCCATAGAACTAGTTCCACTTTCAGAGATGGGACAAGGTTTTTACTCAAGGCTCTTTCTAGTCCCCAGGAAGCAAAATTCATGGAGACCCATTCTGGATCTGTCAGTCTTGAACACTTTTCTATAGATACCAAAATTCAAGATGCTTACTCTACAGCAGCTACTTCCAATGCTGACCAAAAATGCATGGATGGTAACTTTGGATTTAAAGGAGGCATATTTACACATTCCCATCAGGCAGGACCGGAGAAAATACCTCAGGTTCAAGGCACTTTCAATTCTCTGCGCTGCCCTTTGGATTGTCTACTGCGCCCAGGGTCTTCACCAAATGCCTGGCTCCAGTAGTAGCTTATTGCAGACTCAAGGGAATTCAAATTTACCCTTATCTGGATGACTGTCTTATTCAGGCAGACAGCAAGGATGTCTTACTCCAGCATTTACAGTTTGTTCAGAATCTTCTCAAGTTCCAGGGATTCACTGTAAACATGAAAAAGTCAAATTTGACACCCTCACAACAGATAATTTTTCTGGGCGCTTCTCTAAACACAACAACCCAGATGGCATTTCTGACATACGAAAAACAGTTACAGCTGGCTTCAACTTTCAAAACCTTGGCAACTTTAACTCAGCTATCTGCAAGGAGATTCCTGCAGGCTTTGGGTTACATGGCCTCCTGCATCCTTCTCGTACCATATGCAAGACTACATATGAGGAAAATATAGTGGTACCTAAAAAGTGTATGGTCTCAGCATTGCCACAGTTTAGACATACTGATCTCCGTCCTGCCTTGTCTTCAAAAGGAATTCCTTTGGTGGTCCAAGGCATGTACTCTAAACAAAGGAAAACACTTCTGTCTGCCTCCTGCCACTCAGATACTAACCACGGATGCCTCAGATTATGCATGGGGAGCCCATTTTCAGGGCAACTTGTCTGCAGGGCCTTTGGACAAAGGATCAGAAGCACCTGCATATCAATTTAAAGGAAATGTTAGCCGTTCAGAAAGCTCTATTGGCCTTCAGGAATCTTCTACAACAAGGACAACTACTGATATGGACAGACAACACCACAGTTATGTGGTACATAAACAAGCATGGAGGAATCTCATTCCTACCCCCTTTGCAGACTAGCCATGGATCTTTGGAACACAGCTCTAGCTTGCAATCTGGACCTTCAAGCTCAGTTTCTACCAGGGAAGCAAAACTGGATGCTGGACACCGAAATATTCAAGATGATAACAGCAGTCTGGGGATGTTCTCACATAGACCTCTTTGCATCCCACCTCAATCATCAACTACAGATTTTTTGCACCAGGACTTTCCACGAACAAGCTTGGAAAGTGGATGCAGTATCATTCAGTTGGAGAAACCTCTCGGGATATGCCTTTCCGCCTCTTCCTCTTCTTCCACAGGTATTATTAAAGATCAAACAGGACAAGCCCAAGATGATAATCTTGCTGGCCCCAAATTGGCCTCGACAGTTTTGGTACCCAACTCTGTAAATCCTTTGTCTGGAGCCCCCTTGGATTTTACCACAGACTCCGAACCTTCTGTCCCAACACCAGGGTCAGGTTCTACACTCCCATGTCAGAACTCTCAGCCTGGCGGCCTGGTTAATCCAGGGTTTTTGATTCATTCTCTCCTACCCAAGCAGGTCATGGATGTCATTTTAGAAGCCAGACGTCCTAGCACTAGAAAATCTTATGCAGGAAAATGGAAAAGATTTTGTTCCTGGATGCAGGCTCAGGATTCTGATCCTCTTCTTCCTAACATTCCTTTGATTTTACTTTACCTGACAGACCTCTTACATAAGGGTCTCTCTTTCTCTTCCATTAAGATACATGCCTCTGCTATTTCTGCTCATTATAATACAGACCTTCCAATCTTTTCCCACCAGCTCATGAGACAGTTTCTCAGAGGAGCTAAGAACTTAAGGCCCCCTAGATCTCCTCCCATTCCTGCTTGGGATCTCAACTATGTTTTGGAAAAGCTCACCTTACCTCCTTTTGAGCCTGCTGCCACTTCTGACATCAAGTTTTTATCTTGGAAAACAGCCATCCTGTTAGCTCTGACCTCTGTCAGGAGAGTTTCAGAGTTGCAAGCTCTTATGGCTGTGGAACCTTATATTATTTTTCATCAAGAAAGGGTGTCTTTAAGGACTAATCCTACTTTCATGCCTAAGGTGGTTTCCAAAGTGGCTTTAAATCAAACTATTCACTTGCCAACTTTTTTCCCCACTCCTCAAAATAAAGGGGAAAGGATCTTACATTCCTTGGATGTACACAGACAACTGCGTTTTTAACTGGACAGAACCAAGGACATCAGGAAATCAGAGCAATTGTTTGATGTCCTTCAAGGATGCATCTGCAGTCATCACATATGGGTTGTCCTGCCTCAGGCAGCCCTTCGGTCGGCCGGATTCCAAAGTCTGGGTCCGGCCGCTGATGTCGCCTTTCCCGGCGTCAGAGCCTGGGGTATAAAAGTGTCAGCCGACGCCATCTTCCTCAGTCTTTCTTGCCGCGTGGTGCCCGAAGCAGAAGCAGTTCGCAAGTGCCGGTCGGCCAGCTCCTGTAATTCAGCTGCCGAAGACTTCAAAAGCTAAGTACCCCGTTGGGGACTCTTTCTTGCCTCAGCCGATGTCAGATAAAGTTAATAATTGCTTAACTTGTGGGAAACAAATACCTCATAAGGATTTCCACTCTTACTGCCTCCCCTGCCTAGGCCAGACCACGACGTCTCGGCCTGTTCAGCCTGTGCTTCCTTCAACCGACGCACTCTTAGACGTCGGGCGGAGTTTGCAGAGGAATTTTTTGGGGCTAGTTTTTCATACAATATGCCGTCGGAGACTCCGACTTCACATTTAATAAAGAAACGGAAGGACAAGGACTGACACATGCGGGCCGCGGTTCTGGCTGAAACCACGGCCAGGCCTACCGCAAGTGTCTCGGTCTCGGCTGAAACCGAGTCCTTGGTACGTCCGACCCCCGAAACTGCTCAACTGACAACCCCGGCCCCGGAGGCCCCTGCTGAGTCGGTTATTGAATTTCCTTCAGAAACTGGTGTCTTGGAAACTTCCGACACCATTCCTCTAGACAAAACTACACCAGCACGTGGTGCAGCTAGGCCTCCTGCATCCATGTCCATAAAGGCATTCACCAGGGCTAAAGCTGCTAAACATACAAAAGCTATGCCTCCCAGGGTTACTCCTCAGGGACCCTCTACAAGTTCACAGATTTTAACCTTAGCAGAGGACTTTATTTCCTTGATTAGGGGCTCTCAACCTCCTCTAGACAAAAGGCCCAAGGTTGAGCCCTCTGATCCCCACTTCTCAGAGGAGGCCTCTGATGGCTCTGCTCTCTCGGACTACCAGGAGGAGGCTTTTTTGGCCTACGAGGATTCTGATGCAGAGGAATCTATCCCCTCGGCCTCCCCTTCCTGAAGGACTATCCTTCGGGGAGACCCTTCACACTATGAGAGAGCATTTCAAATGGCAGGGCCAGGAATTCTCTGATTCCAGGAAAAGATTAAGAATTTTTCTGCATTTACCTCAGCATAGACCTTTGGCTATTCCTCCTGTTTTGAATGTCATTGATGATGTGTACTCTGAGTCTAGCATAACCCCTGACACTCTTCCTCCGGCCCCTGTCAAGCCCGATAGGTACTACAGGGTCCCGGACTCACATCATTTTCTTTACAAGGCCCACTCTGCTGATCCAGAAACTATTTCCCAGGGCCCTAAAGGGGTTGCAGGTGCCACTACTAAAAATCCACTCCCCTCTGAAAGGGAGTCCAGGGCTTTAGAGAGATGGGGTAAAAAAGTGTATACTTCTGCTACTCTTTCTATGAGGGCATTAAATTGTCAATTTCATATGATACAGTACCAAGTGTATTTGTTAGATGAATTGCATAAGAAACTGTCTTCACCTGAACCCCTAGATCGCAAATCACTTCAGGATCTGGTACATAACTCCCAGCAGGTTAGCAACCATTTCTTAGTGTGGTTATGATGCATTGGAAGCTTCATGTAGGTCAGCTATGACAGGTGCAGTCATACGTAGGCATGCTTGGCTGAAGGAACAATCTCTGCCAGATCATGTTAAAGCTAAGCTTCTGGATGCTCCACTGGAAAAGCAAAAGTTATTTGGCTCCACTGCTCAGGAGGTCTTAAAGAAATTTGAGGAAAAGGCAAACTCTGTACAAACAGTCAAAGATTTTCTACAACTCCACCCACCAAGATTCAGCAGAAATTGGCCTACCAAGAATTGGTCCTTTCCGGACACAGAAAGATTTCAGAGAGGCAAGAACAGGCGTGCCAGAGGTAGAGGGCAAGCTAGAGGCTCCTACAGAGGACGTCAATGGCAGCCTCCCAACCAGAGAGGTAGTGCAGGACCTACAACTGCTGCACAAGGACAGACTCAATGACTTTGCTTTGACTCCGCCAACCAGGGCTCAATTAGAAGCACCTTTGGGCAGAAAGCTTTCTTTATTCTCAGAAAATTGGCACAGTATTACAAGAGACAAATGGACACTGCAAATAATAGACAGAGGATACAGGTTCCATTTTCACACATTGCCAAAAAGAAAAGGCATGCCAGACCTGCCACCAAATCAAAGGGCAGAGGCTTTGAAATAAGTCTCCAACTTAATGCAAATGAAAGCTATAGAGAAGGTTCCTCTTTCAGAACAAGGCCAAGGATTTTATTCCAGACTATTCCTTGTTCCAAGAAAAGAAAATCAATGGAGGCCTATTCTCGACTTGTCCGCACTGAATACTTATCTCATTGTGCCAAAATTCAAAATGCTGACTCTACAGCAACTCCTTCCCATGCTGGGCAAGGGGTCTTGGCTGGTGACTCTAGACCTCAAGGAGGCATACCTGCTTGTCCCTATCAGACAAAGTTGCAGAAGACACCTCAGATTTCTTGCAGGTTCAGAGCATTATCAATTGTCAGCATTGCCCTTTGGCTTATCTACTGCTCCCAGAGTATTCACGAAATGCCTGGCATCAGTAATTGCACACTGCAGACTTCAGGGGATTCAAATATACCCATATCTGGACGACTGCCTTATACAAGCGGACAGCCAACAAACTTTGGTAAAGGATTTGAATTATGCCATCCACCTACTGCAGGCCTTGGGATATACAGTCAACATTCACAAATCAAGACTTGTTCCATCCCAAAGAATAACTTTTCTGGGTGCGGATCTAGACACAGCCACCCAAATGGCTTTTCTCACAGAAGAAAAACAAAGACAACTACCGGATTACTTCAAGAATCTGACAAGACAAACTCGGCTGACTGCAAGGAAAATCCTGCTGGCCCTGGGTTACATGGCATCGTGCATTCTTCTGATTCCACAAGCAAGGCTGCATATGAGGAATCTACAATGGTACCTAAGGAGTTTATGGACTCAGCACAGTCACAGCTTAGAAACTTTGATCCCACTCATTCCATGCCTCCAAAAGGAATTTCTGTGGTGGGCTCAGGCAAGCCAGTCAAACAGGGGTCTGCCCTTCAGCAAGCCAATAGCCAGCCAAACAATTACAACGGACGCTTCAGACCTCGGTTGGGGAGCACACATGGAGGGCAGATGTATTCAAGGACTATGGTCACAAAGGGAGCTATGCATGCACATAAACCAAAAGGAAATGCTGGCAGTGATACATGCAATCGAGGCCTTCAAACTTTCTGCATCAAGGCCACCTGCTAATAAGGACAGATAACACCACAGTTGTGGTACATAAACAAGCAAGGAGGCACCCATTCCTACCCTCTTTGCAGACTGGCAATGAATCTATGGGAACTTTCCTTGAAACGCAATACAGACCTGCAATCCCAGTTTGTTCCAGGAAAAGACAATATACTGGCGGACAGCTTAAGCAGAAATATCATGGATGCACACGAATGGATGCTGCACCCAGACATCTTCCTACAGATAACACAATCATGGGGAAGGCCAGACATAGATCTTTTTGCCTCCCCCCACAATCATCAGCTGAAGAAATTCTGCTCAAGGACATACCACCCACAAGCATGGAAAGTGGACGCCCTATCTTTCAGCTGGAGGACTCTAAACAGTGTATGCATTTCCACCTCTTCCATTAATGACCAAGGTCTTACTGAGGATCAGGACAGAGCAGCCAAAAGTGATTCTGATAGCTCCAGACTGGCCAAGACAGCACTGGTACCCACTGTTAAAGAGCATGTCACGCACGAAACCATGGCCTCTTCCTCAATGGCCACTTCTCCTGACACAGCACAATTACAAAACTCTGCATTCCAACCTGAAAACCATGCAACTAACAGCCTGGAAAATACCTTGACTCCTCCTCAGGATAAGCTATCCAAGAGAGTGAAGGATATCATCATGGAAGCTTGCCGGCCTTCCACAAGAAAGGCATATTCAGCAAAATGGAAGAGATTTCACACTTGGAGCACCACAAAGGGCCTAGATGCAACAGTGATGAACATGGCACATATCCTGGAATACTTGGCAGAAATGCTCCACAATGGCCTGTCTTACTCTTCCATTAAAATTCATGCTTCAGCAATTTCAGCAGAGTACAATACTGATCCACCTGTCTTTTCTCATCCTCTCCTAAGACAGTTTCTAAGAGGAATTAAAACCATCAATCCTCCAAGGAAACCTCCAGTGCCTACTTGGGACCTTAACTTCATGTTGGAAAAACTAACTCTGCCTCCTTTTGAACCAGCAGCATCTGCAGAACTACAGTTGCTTTCTTGGAAGACCGCCTTCCTTCTGGCCATAACCTCAGCAAGAAGAGTATCTGAGTTACAGGCCCTCATGGCAGTACAGCCATTTCTTATTTTTCATCAGGACAGAGTCTCATTGAGAACCAATCCTTCATTTATGCCAAAGGTGGTATCCAGGGTCTCATTAAACCAAGCTGTTCACCTGCCTACCTTCTTTCCAAATCCACAAAACAAAGGCAAGAAACTTCTGCACACCCTGGACGTACACAGACAGTTACGCTACTACTTGGACAAAACTAAAAGCTACAGAAAAACTGACCAGCTATTGGTAGCATATGCTGCTGGTGCACAAGGAAAAGCAATTTCCAAACAGAGAATTTCAAAATGGATAGGGAATTGCATTCGTTTTTGTTATTCCTTTCATGGAAATACTGTGCCAGCTAACATTAGACCTCATTCCACCAGAGCCACAGCCACCTCCACAGCCTTCTTAAGGGGGGTGGCTACCAAGGACATTTTAGAAGCTGCTACATGGAGCTCCGTGCATACATTTTCCAAGCATTACAATTTACCTTTATATTCCAGATCCAGAGCAGGCTTTTTTACGGCAGTCCTGCAGGGCATTTTAGCTACACCATCCTTTACATAGATCCTCCACCCCCAGATTGGCTATGGTATTCTACCCATATGTGATGACTGCAGATGCATCCTTGAAGGACATAGTACAGTTTTGTACCTACCATAAATGTAGATGTCCGATAGGTATGCATCTGCAGTCAGGTTTACCCTCCCTCCTTCCCCTCTTTGGTATTTATTGGGTACTTTTTCCTTCTCATAGCTTGCTGGGGTTATCTATTATGGTGTATTTGTTATATATATATATATAAATATATATATACTTATATATTTCTGTGCATGTTTGGAATTTATTGCACTTCTCCAAATTTAGCCTTCCTTTGAGGGCACCTGGCATTTGGGGCAAGAAACACTGAGGAAGATGGCGTCGGCTGACGCTTTTATACCCCAGGCGCTCTGACGTCGGGGAAAGGGTGACATCAGCCGACGCCGGACCCAGACTTTGGAATCCGGCCGACAGAAGGGCTGCCTGAGGCAGGACAACCCATATGTGATGACTGCAGATGCATACCTATCGGACATCTACATTTATGGTAGGTACAAAACTGTACTTTTCTTATGCTTCAAGTTCCCAAGGTAAAGCCATTTCAAAACAGACCATTTCTAAATGGATTGCTCATGGAATCAGATTTTGCTATTCACACCATGGAAAGCAAATCCCAGGGAGTATAAGGACTCATTCCACCAGAGCTGCTGCCACTTCAGCTGCCTTCCTCAGGGGAGTTCCTACCAAAGACATTTTGGAAGCTGCAACTTGGAGTTCAGTGCATACTTTTCAAAGCACTACAATCTACCTCTCTACTCTAAGTCTAGGGCAGGCTTTGCTTCTGCAGTCTTGCAGGGCCTTTTAGCCGCCCTTCTACTTTATGACCACCTCCCTTTCATTCTGCTTTGGGATTCTACCCTACAGTCATGACTGCAACAGTGAAACGCGATGAACATAGTACAGTTGTGTACACTTACCATAAATGTAGATGTTCGAGTGTCTTCACTGTTGCAGTCTGTTCCTCCCTCCTGTCCCCTCTTATTTTTACTTTTGTGTGGTTCCTTTTTCACCATTCTTCTGAGGTGTATTTGCAAAGGGTATGGGACCTTACTCATTTTGGGACTCCTGACATCTGGGGCAAGAAAAACTGGAGAACATGGCGTCGGCTGTCAGCTTTGTACCCCTGGTGCTCTGACGTCAGGGAGCATGGCTGAACAGCCGACGCCGGACCCAGACTTTGGGATTCTGGCCGACCGAGGACTGTCTGCCGGCAGGGGAGAACCCTACAGTCATGACTGCAACAGTGAAGACACTCTAACATCTACATTTATGGTAAGTGTACACAACTGTACTTTCTCCAGGCTGTGCCAATTGCACAAGTGCAGTCATCATTACTAAGTTTAGATTTGCTAGTAACAATAGTAAGCAAATCATCTAACTTTTGATACAAAGAATACACATTTTCACTATCGTCAGGTTTTACCTTTAACTATATATAGTATTTAGTACACTTCACAGCATACTTGTGCTTTAGCAGATCATTAATGGCATACTCATGTAAGGAATCCGTATTCAGCTGCAAAGGAATAAAGAATTCTTAAAGAAAAGAATGAGCAAAATCAGTTGCCACAGAATTCAAAGAGAATTTAAACACAAACAATGCTGAACTAAGTATTAAGTACAATAAAGGTGTTACTCTCACTGTACAAGTTGTGAAGGTCACACAAAAGCTGGAATTCCTTTACGTCATTCTGGAGTGTACGCAGTAGCTTCTGCTCACTATCATTCGCAGTCACACTTCTTTTTAACAGTAAAGATCAGTAAATCACAAACAAAGACATGTTGTTTAGATAAGCTCTGGATTGTCCTATATGAAGCCTAGTGAACGTATAGCTGACTTAGGCCCCTTGGGATGGCTAGCACTTCTTTTTAGCAGTAAAGATCAGTAAATCACAAACAAAGACAGGTTGTTTAGATAAGCTTTGGATTGTCCTATATGAAGCCTAGTGAACTTATAGCTGACTTAGGCCCCTTGTTATGGCTAGAGTTCACCCATTTAAAACTTATCTTTCTAACAACAACCAGTGAGAATTAAAGGTAAAACAATAAAATATAAATCAAAGTAAATGTTGTCCACAAGCTTATCCATTTCTTCCTACAAACTGTGAAAAACACTGGTAAAAAATATCGTATCAATTCAAATAAAACTTTTCTTACTAGGTAACTGCATAGTCAATCATAAACCAAGGCAGGATTGTTTAGATAAACTTTAAATGTTTTCAGGATAGTCAGAAATGTTGTAGGTTTTCAAAGCCATATCTGGAGTACTCAGTCTTGCCCAAGTCTTTGCCAAGGTTGATTATTGCATTGTTGCCTACCCTTAAAGGACTTTTAAAGGAGACTTGGAAGGCTCTCGAGAAGTTCCCTTTCTTGCCATACAAGCCAAACAGGAAATGTCTTCCTTCTAAATTGTTTTTGTGCCTGCCAGCTCACCATCATGCAATATTGAGTATTGCAGGATTTGCCAGTGTTTCTTCAAAGGCATCAGTGATGGTTTGCTTTCAGACTTTGAGTCTAGGAGATTATTCACTGGGACAGGAAGATGTTTTCAGCTGTGACTCTGGACATATGAATCTTCTGACTTCTGGACATGTGGCTTGCTAATTCTTCCACGTTATTAATTACAGGGTGCTAACCATGGTTAGTGTTGATGACTAGGTCTCAAAAGCTATATTTTACAAGCCCCTGGCAAATCTATTGACTTTACCACTATTGCCTCTTTGTGTACATGTGATCAGATTCATTGTCACATTGTTGCCTTTGGTATCACTGTTTGTGCATACTCAACTGAAAAATCTGCAAGTTTCCCTTGGAGTGCCTTTAGAAGACTTTTACTCTTCCATTTCCTGAGTCAAGTTTTTTTGGACAAGAAACTAAGGCCAGGATGCAAGGTTGAGAGTGCAATTGTGTAATGATCCAGTCCTCTGCATGAGCTTTAGCATTCAAAAAAGGCTCATTCTTCTGGTTTATTGAGCTCCCAGCAGCATAAGCCATAAAAAGATACCTTAGTAGCTGCAGCAGTAGTTGTAGTAGGCCCAGATTTCAGGTTTTCCATTTCCTATAGTGAAGTCCCACAGCCGTGCTCCTTTGGGGCATCTGTGGTGTTTCACACTACTTGCACAAACCCACAGTGGCAGCTTTCAGAGCTTAGAATTCCCTCCTTGGATTCCCTGCCACAGGGTATCAGCTAAGCCTCTCCTACTGGGGAAACGTAAGCCCTGTCACAGAAAATCAGTGGTTCAGTCTTCTAGGTGTACTTAGCATAGTGTTTTTTGTTGTAGTGTATTTTGTTTGTTACAGGGTTCTTCCTTATCTGTGGTGAAAGGATTCAAAAAAATGTATGGCTTGTGGGCACAAGATGCCCTCACAAAATGTGCACAATAAGTGTTTATTGTTTGGGGGCTACCCAACTCGTTTCCTGTTTGCAAGGGGGTTGGGGTCTAGGGCAGTTAATGAGAGAAGGGCTAAGTTAGTCCTTAAGGGCCTCCTTCATGCAAGTAGTAGTCCTTCGGGATCAAAGGACATCTCCGACAAACCTCACCACACTTGCAAGGCCTCCAAGACTTCTAGAGGAGATCATAAGAGGTCCTGTACTGTCTCTATGCATGGACACACTTCTGGCACGCTGAACCCGAAGGTCCCAAGACCATCCAGTGCTCCAGCAGCCTTGGAGCCAATTGCAGCTGGTGCCAACCATGAGCAAAACTCTATCTGTGGTCCTCGGTGTACTGAGCCCTTTTTTGGTCAGAGGGGCTCTGTCAAGTCAGGTAGCTTCCCCCTTTTCAATATCCACTCCACCAGAGAGGTCTATGGAGTCTTCTCCTTCCCTGCCCCAGTTTTCATTCTCTGTCTGTAAATTGAGGGGGGGGGGTTCCATCTTCCAAGCAACCATCCAAGCCCCGTTTGGTGGCTTCCTCCTCTTGTTCATTGATGGCACTGGCCAGTTTCAGGATCAGACTTGGAGCAGCTGATGATGATCTTTTTGCAGACGCAGATGGAAGCGGGCTGTATCCCTTTAGGTCCAGAACCTCTTCCCAGAACCTCAGTTCTGTCACTCTGGTTTCATCCCTTAACCCCGTAAGATACTTTGACAAACATCAAACTGGGATGGGTCCAGTGTCTATAAGTTGCCACCATCTTTGTTAACCATTTCCATGATAATTTGTTACATGGCTTTGCATGTTGAACTAGTCAGACTAATAAGCCTGTAGTTTCTGGAGTCAGTTGATGGTCCACCCTTGTCAAGTGGAGTAACTGCACCCTCCCATATTGGTGGTAACAAGATTCAGTATGTTTGAACCTTTGCTTGAAGTGTGCACTAACTGATCAAGGGCATTTGTGTTAGTAGAGTCCAAGAAACGTTGTGCCTTCAAGATGGTGGCAGTGTATGTTTCCCAGGCTATAGAGGCATAGTCAGTCTTCCCATGTGTATAGTGTTTGGTTGGATGGAGAGTTCCTCCAGTATGCCTAGATAAGAGTTTAGATTCTTGAGACATAGATGGTATAGAACAGAGTGTGTGTGCAACTTTAAGAAGCATTTCCAGATATAGGCACGTGCATATAACTAGTGAGCACATGCAGGCAGCAGTGCCATTTTGAGAGAACAGCCAGAGTGTTAACATGTATGAATGTTGTAGTCAGTCTATTTTTAAGTTTATGTAAGTTTAAGTTACTAAGCCTGATGTGTTTGTGTGTATTAAAGCTGCATGAACCAAACCCACAACTGTTCGTCTTTTTTATCATGACAGACGAGCAACATGGTGTCAGAACCGGGATTGAGACTGCAACTTCTTCAAGCCATGAGGTGCGGAGTTGATAGTGAAGGTATATTGAGCAGGTTGAGTGATACAGTGGTATTGAAATGAGCAAAAAGAGCCAGAAATAAACTTCAGGTAACCAAAAATTGCACAAATTATTTACTTTGCAATGAAAATTAAACAGAGCATTTGTAAGGCACAAAACACATTATTAATCAAACGAGTAGCACAAAACTCATTATTAACTAATCAAACGAAAAGCACAAAATGCATTATTAATGAAACAAAGTGTTTGAAACCACAGTATTTGATAAAACTATCAGAACTATTTATATGGGGCTCAGAATTACCTATGGTTTGCATAACGCGGATGTTTGAAGTAAAACAAGAAAAGTACAGTGTGCATGATAAGAGATTAAATGGGCGTAACGTGTACAATAAAAGGGCAAAATAAGCTTAAACAGCAAGGCGACTGCATATCTTTTAGTAAAAGACCTGTTTTGGGAGTAAACTACTAATGTGATAGTGTTCAATCTCGTGCTTTCTTACACATGGGAGGTTCGAGCCGATCTCGGCTCACGGGGCCGCTGCAAGCTCTGCATCGAGAGCTCGAGACAATCTAATACCCACAATCCCCTCTGCCTTTACCTCAGATCTAGTTTGTCGCTGCTGCGCTTCAAGACGCTGGGAGCTAGCTCGAGCATCTTCAGATAAGATATAACTTTATTTTTTGTTATATTTTAGAAAAAGTTGTTCTGAAAGTACCTTTAGGTATACTTAGTGTATGTGTGTGTGTAGGTAGAATTAAATTTAATTTATCTGGTTAGAGTTTCCTACTACCCCTTCTAAATTTGACAACCGGACTGACATACCCATCGGATTTGACTTGTTTACATTGGATTTGTCTTTTATACTGGACTTGACTTTTCTCTACTGAAAAATGTCTGACAAAATTAAATCAGGCTTTAAGCGTTGTCAGTGTGGCCAAAAATGTCAGTTACTGACAACCATAGTTCCTGTGTTCCACTTACAAGAGGACTGTTCAATTTGTCACTCTTTTAGTGGGAGAGGGGCGAGGTGACAGATAGGGCGAGGAAACTAATGGACAGAGGGTTGTTAAAACCTTCCTTTCAGGAGGCTCTGGATGCTTCAGACCAGGCATCCAAAGCCCAAGTCATGTTAGATCACCGTTCCAGTGTTCAACTGGTGTCGGTTCCTGAAGTCTTGGAACCGGTGATGGAGCTCCCTCCTCGACTTTATTGAGGTCGGCTCCGTCTTCGGTTCCTTCACCGTTCTTCTAAGCTCTCGATGTCGATGTGGATCGTGGTGGTGCAGAAGTTATTGGAGCATTCGCCCTATCCAGACTTATTTCAGTTTCCACCCAGTTGGTGTAAACTTGAAGGCCTTCCATTGTCTCCATCCATTCCTCCTCCGAGACCTATCGAGTCTTTGGAGCCGGAAGAGGTTGATCTTCTGATTGTGGAGCCTCGGTCCAGAACCGCCCTTCTCGGTCTGTTCTCTGTCCTTGGTTCCGGTCGGGTCGATGCCTTCGTGCCTGTTTCGGGATTCTTCCCATTTCTTCGAACCGGAGATTCTTCCGATCTGATGAGGAAGGTGTTGTCTACCCAGACAACCACATCAGTAGAAGCAACCTCTCCTCCCCATAAAGGGCCATTATCCTCCTCTGCACCCACGGCCACATCCAAGCATCGAGCACTGTCTCAGCCACCCCTGGAGGCCCCTCTTCTCGGAGGCTTCTTCGGATGCTCCCACTAAGAAGTCCCTAGGAAAAGATTGTGTAAGAGGAGACACTTGGATTCTCCACAAGAATCCTTGACATCCAATACTGACTTAGATGAGTCAGAAGGGTCCCCTAAGTCACCTTCAGAAGACGTCTCTTTTTCTGACATATTGGAGATCCTGAAACAGAGAGGTGACTGGCAGTCCCTCCCCCCTTCTGAGGATGAGTCAGTCTTGCTGAAGGCATTCGGTGCTCGCCCTTCTTCCTCCTGGGTCACTCCAATTAATGGAACTTATTGCTGAAGGGGCGGGAGGCTCCTGACACAGTGGAACCAGTCCCAAGGAAACCCAATAAGTATATCACTGCACCCCAGGACAAGACTTACTTAACAAAAGGAGTCCCAGTGGTGGCAGCGCCACGAAAAAGGAGATGTCGGAATCTTCCTCATCTGTCCATCCCCTAATAAAGATTCTAGGACTATGGACAGGTATGGGAAGATTTTAGTTCAGCGGCTTTTTCCATGCGATCCCTGAACTATTTGACCCACTTTACACGACTACAGAGGGATCTAGTCAAAGAGTTGGGAGATACCCTCCAGGGTACTACAGATGCTGCTGTCTCAGAGAAAGTGACAGCAACTTAATACCCTTACATCCATTGTGAACTCGTCCATGAGGCTGATCTCTTACGCAGCCGAAGGTTCGAGTAGGGCAGCAGCTTCAGCGATTGCTCTTCGCAGACAATCCTGGATGCGCTTATGTTCATTGAAGCCTTCAAGTCTTCCTTTACTAACGCCCCATTTGACGGTGCTACTCTCTTTGGCCCCAAAGTAAAGGAGACCCTTACCCGGTGTGAGCAGGAGGGAAAGACTCTGTCTGCTGTCGGAGTCTGTTTTTCCACCCCAACCAGACCGTACCCCAAAGGGCAACGTGGTGGAAAATGTGGTTTCAAAACCCCAAGGATCTTTCCCAGGCACACAGGGTGATGCCCCTCTAGAGGCAGAGGAGGGGCAGAGGTGGAAGACGCCGCCTGGCGGCAGAGGGGGTCCGCAGAATCAAGGTGACAGGGATACACTCCTGGTAAACCTTTCCAGCACTCCTGAGAGGAGGCCCGACTGTCCTGCTCTGGAGGCAGTCGGGGTCGCTTAGCTTTATACCCTCAGGCCTGGTAAAACATAACTACAGACAAGTGGGTAAAAGCGTGGTTACCAGAGGTTACAATATACCCTTTCTATCCCATCCCATTCCAAAGAAAAGACTCCCAGATGTACCCCATCTGAGCCAGCAGCTATAGAAATTTCAAAGCTGCTAGAAAAAGAGTCATCCAACCAGTCCCAGCGGACCAGCAAGGATTCGGGACTTACTCAAGGTTCTTTTAGTTCCAAAGAAAACAGGGGACTGGAGGCCCATTCTGGACCTAAGCGACCTCAATACCTTCAAGAAAGAAAAGTTCAATGGTCACGCTTCAATCGATCCTTCCATTCTTACAGAAGGACGACTGGATGTGCTCTATAGATCTGAAGGATGCATACTACCACATCAAAATGGCCAGGGCATCCAGAGATCATTTGCGCCCGGCTGGGTGCCAGTCACTTTCAATTTCGAGCCCTGCCCTTTGGTCTGACCTCAGCCCCCAGGGTCTTCACCAAATGCATGGTAGTGGTAGCGTCTCACTTGAGACGCCAAGGATTCCAGGTGTTTCATCTGGACGACTGGCTCCTATCTGCCACCACCCAGTGTCAACTAGTACAGGCCAGAGACTATACTCTTCAACTGTGTATTCACCTAGGAATTTCCGTAAACTTCGGAAAATCCTTACTACAGCCATCACAAAGTATCTTATTCATAGGAGCGGAATTAGATACGCATCAGTTAATTCTAAGACTTCCTCCAGAAAGAATACTTTCACTTCAGACTCACATACGTCTTCTTCTCTTGTCCAGGAAATCCCCAGCAAAACTGGTACTGAAGGTTTTGGGACTCATGTTGGCTTCTCTTATAGCAATACCCTTGGGAAGACTGCACATGAGAGTCCTACAATGGCTACTGTTTGCGCAATGGTCGTTCCATCAACTACCTCTAACACACGAGATTCTCATAACGAACACATGCAAAACACACCTAAACTGGTGGCTCCAAACGTGCAACCTTTCCAAGGGGAGACCATTTGTGCTACCCACGCCTACAGTTACGGTGACCACGCCCTGATAGGGTGGGGGGGCATCTTTCAGGGACAGACAGTCCAAGGCGAATGGACCAATTTAGAGTACAATCTGCACATCAATGTTCTAGAGTTGAGGGCAGTGTTTTTAGCGTTGCAACACCTTGCTCCCCTTCTTCCTCTGGGAACTATTGCAGTTCAGACGGACAACATGTCGGTAGTCTGGTACATAAACAAGAACCAAGTCCTATCAGCTATGCAGAGGCCATGAGAATCTGGCAATGGGCGGAGTCCACGGGTCGCTTTCTGATAGCAACGACATCCCGGGTCATCCAACGCCATAGCCGACAGGCTGGGCAGTGCAATTCTATTACCGCACGTGTGGTCCCTAAAACAGTCAGTTGAAAAGATTTTTTCGCACGCGGGGCCAGCCATCTGTTTGCCTCCAATGAACGCCAAATGCAGGAGCTACTTTGCCCTATTACCCTCCAGGGAAGTCCCCAGGGACGCACTGATTCACGATTGGCCCATTTCCTCCCTTCCTCTGATATCAAAGTTTCTCCAGAAAGCCAGAAACCTACACAGGACAATAATCCTCATTGCCCCATTCTGGCCTCGTCAAATTTGGTTCCCCTTCCTGATGACACACTGCATTCGGGGACCCTGGATCCTGGACCCAGAGCCAGACCTATTGACTCACTCATCAGGGGCTCCCCATCCCGCGCTCTTGTCCCTCCATCTAGCAGCTTGGCTGCTCCAATTCCCAACTTAGCCAGGTCTGATCTTCTTTCGCCTGCAGTTCAGAATATATTAGTGGCTTCTCATAAAGCTTCCACTACTAAAACATATTCTAGTAAATCGAAGCGATTTGTATTCTGGGCGAATACACAGCAATTGGATCCTTTTATAGCTCCTTTGAATAAAATATTAGAGTTTTTAACAGACTTGTTCCATCAGGGTGCTTCTCCTGCCACATTAAGAGTTCAGTTGGCTGCCATTTCTAATTTCCATGTGGAAGAATGTGGGGCTCCTGTTATGGCCCACAGACTTTGTAAAGCCTTTTAAAAGGGCTTTTCATATTAGACCACCAATTAGATCTCCTACGCCACCTTGGAGTCTAAATTTATTGTTATCTAAATTAATGTTGCCCCCCTTTGAACCAGCCTCCTCTTGCCCATTGAAATTTTTGTCTTGGAATACTCTCTTTTTGGTAGCCATTACATCCGCTAGGCAAGTATCTGAACTTCAAGCTCTCTCCATTAAGCACCCATATTTGATCTTTCACTCTGACAGAGTTTCTCTTCGAACTAATTCATCCTTCCTTCCTAAAGTTTGTTCTATTAATAATATTAATCAGTCCATTGAATTACCCACCTTCTTCAAGAATCACTCCAACAAAATGGAGTATATGTTGCACAAATTAGATGTTCACAGACAGCTAAGGTTTTACTTGGATAGAACAAAGATCACAGAAAAACTGATCAACTTTTGTAGCCTTTGCTGATAATAGGAAAGGAGTAGCGGTTACCAAAAGAACTCTTTCTAAGTGGTTAACGGATTGTATCATCTATGTCTATGATTCTTCAAATCAAACTCTTCTGCACAAACCCAAAGGACATTCCACAAGGTCAGTGTCTACATCCCTGGCTCATGCAGCCCGCCTACCACTAGACGCTATTTCAGCGGCTGCTACCTGGTCTAAGCCACATACATTCATTTCTCATTATAAGGTAGACAAGGTTTCTAGGGACAGGGCAACCTTTGGTTCAACTGTGCTCAAGAACGTCCTTCCGTGAGTTCCTCAGGAACAAGGAGCTAGCATACTCCATGTGTAAGAAGATTGAACACTATCACATATAGAAGTTATGTCCTTACCATAACGCTCCATGTGGAGTGTTCATCTCGTTTGTTCTTACATTCCCACGCTGCCGCCCTTAGGAAGAACGTTCAGTTTTTGGTGCCTGGCCTGGGGCATTCTGCTTCTGCTTTGCAGTTGTTGTGTATATAGCTGACATGTATATATATGTGTATGTGTCTATATATATATATATATATATATATATATATATATATATATATAGACTCTTAGTTCTGTGCATATGTGATGTAAGCATGAGTGTGCTCTCTCTGACTACTGGTTTGCTTGCAAACTAGATCTGAGGTAAAGGCAGAGGGGGATAGTGGGTATTAGATTGTCTCGAGCTTCTTCTCGATGCAGAGCTTGAAAGCGGCCGACACGGAGCCGAGGATCGGCTCTGAACCCATGTGTAAGAACAAAGGCGAGATGAACACTCCACATGGAATGTTATGGTAAGGACATAACTTCTATTTTTCCATTGACCAAAGCCATTCATAGCATAACTAGAGTTGTTTGAAGTATCTCAGTGTGTGCCAAGTGCTTGCAGAGTGTGTACTATATTATGGTGTAATTATTTCAAAGAGTTTGCTATGTGCAAAGTTCAGTTATTTTGCAAAGTGCAGTCAAAGTACAGCCATTTAGAAAAAATTTCTTGTGCTGTGTACATTTATTTGCAGAGTGCCGCCATATCAAATTGTTTCTTGCACTGTATAGAGTAATTTTGCAAAGTACAGCCATTTTGAAAGGGTCTTGTGCTGTATACAGTTTATTTGCAAAGTGCATTAATTTTGAAGTGTTTCTTTGAACGACTTCTGCTGTTAACAGTTTGTTCGCAAAGTGCAGTCATTTCATAGTATTTCTTACACTGATAAGGAATGATTTTGCAAAGTGCAGTGATTTTAAAGTGGTGTTGTGCTATGGAGACTTATTTAGCAAAGTGCAGTTATTTCAAAGAGTTTGTTGTACTGTTGGGCATAATTACAAGTTCTGGCATGTATTTGTGTGTATGTTCATACATAATTCCAGGCATCTTCATTACTGTGTTGATATGGCAGCTGCATTTCGCAGACCTAGTCCACTTGGGTTTCATCATAATATTGCATGGAACTGGAAGGTATTTGAGCAGGAATACGATATTTTCATAAAAACAGCTTTTTCAGACAAAGATGCACGTACAAGGGCATTCATTTTACTTAACTTAGCTGGGTCAGAGGCCATTGAAAGAGCACGTTCATTTATGTATACACCAGCAGTATATGGAGGAAACTGGGAAAACCGCCATATTGTTGTACCGGCTGAAGGACCCTGACTGCTTGAAATGTAAATTTAAAGAAATGTGCAACCCCTAGATAAATGTTACATTAAAGAGGTACCTGTTTTATACAAGAGACCAAAAGCCAGGTGAAACTTTTGCAGTTTATATCACTTACTTGAAAACTAAGGCTAAAATGTGCAATCCTCGTAATCAAACTAGAAACCAAAACTTCTCCCATATTACAACCAATAGAAAGCCAAGTGACTTCCTTCTACTAAGCCTAAATATTAGAAGTATATCCAACAAAGTCCATGAACTCCATGACACCATAGACGTGTACTCCCCAGATATAGTCATCCTGACAGAAAGTTGGCTAAAACCTCACATTACCAGTGAGCAAATACTCCCTACAGGTTACGGCATACTAAGAGTAGACCGGCTAAACAAAAAAGGAGGTGGTGTAGTTATAATATTTAAACAGCATCTAAACATCCAGATCTTAAAATCATCAGCTCCACAAATAGACAATGAAGAAATAATATATACCAACCTCAAAATTAACCAAAACAAAACCATCAACATAATTGGATGCTACTTCCCACCTGGCCAAAACATCCTTCCACTAGAAAACCTCCTCAGCTGGTCTACCCACCATCTCCCCCAAGAAACTATCATCTTAGGTGATTTCAATGTTGACTGGCAATCCTGTTCTGGCAACAATCCAACCCATCATGTACACCTTAATGGCTTCACCCAACTAGTCCAGTCACCAACCAGGATAAATAAAAACTCCAGCAAGCACACTCCCCTGGATTGGATATTAGTCAGTAAGAGACCCCAGTCATATATACCAGGCTGCTTATCAGATAGCCTCAGTGATCACTCCCCAACATTCCTACTCAACAAATACCTATACTAAGCTAAACCTGTCATCTACCGTCAAATACGTAAAAAACTAAACTTTAACTCACTCACATTCATCTCATCCCTCAAAGAATATAACTGGCATCCTCTAAAGTACCTCAGTCTAGATGACGCTGTTGAATTTTTTAATACTACCTTCCTGAACATCCTTAATTACCATGCCCCCATAAGATTTTCCTGAACCAAAGCACAACCCTCCCCATGGCTACAGAAAACCACTAAGTCAGAAATGAAAAACAGGGATAAAGCCTGGGAGCACTGGTGCAAAACTAAAACCCCCTCAGCTAGACAGAAATTCCTAGAACTGCACAATAGAGTCAAAAAGCTTATAAAACAGGACAAATTCCAATACTATCAGTTTGCCCTAGACTCCTCACAACACAGCCCCAAACAATTCTGGTCCTCCATAAACTCCATCCTCCACCCAGGTAAAGTCAGTACCCCTCCTCCTAACATCCCTCACTCCTCAGAAAATATTGCTACCTCATTCAACACACACTTCTCCCAAACCATACTATCACTAGCTAAACAACACAACCCCCCTCCCCTCCATCCCACACCTTCAACTAGTAATCTCCCCACTGCCTTCTCTTTTTCTCCTGTACCTACCTCCAACATAAAAAAACTCTTAACTAAACTTAAACCCATCAAATTAGCAGCAAACAACCTCCCAAGTGAATACCTACAAATCGCAGCTGATGCTCTGGCCTACCCAGTATCCATCTTGATTAACCGATCTCTGTCAGAAAGTTACGTTCCCACACTGTGGAAAGTATCACATATAATTCCCCTCCACAAAGGTGGACCCTCCGCAGAACTAACTAGTTACCACCCCATAGCTATTCTGTCTCCACTCTCCAAAATACTAGAGAGATGCATACACTCTCAGGTCTCAGACTACCTCTTACAAACAACCTCCTTTCCAGTACTCAGCATGGTTTCTGACTAAACCATAGCACCACCACTTCCTTACTCTCCTTTACTAACACTATCCTTCAGCATAAAAACAATGGCTATCTCTCCTCTGCTACTTTCCTAGACCTATCTAAAGCATTTGACATGGTCCCACACAAACAACTTATCTCTGTCCTCAATAACCTATCCTTCTTACAATCAGTCACTAACTGGTTTCAGAGTTACCTGTCTGACCGCCAACAATCCGTTGTATGGCAGAGTGACATATCTCCCCAGCTACCTGTCTCCATAGGGGTTCCCAAGGATCCATCCTTGGACCCCTACTCTTCTCTGTTTACACTAATAATCTAGCGTCTGCCACCAAACATGGCACACTCATACAATACGCAGATGATTCGACCGTCATCTGCTCAGCCCAGTCCCTACCAAAACTGCAAAAAGTCACACAGGAAGCCTTTTCCTCTGTTGAAACATGGTTATATGATGCCCAGTTAATACTCAACCCAAACAAAACTAAACTACTCATCTTCCAACCCACCAAACATACTCAAAACAACTCTCACTTTAACATCACAGCAAAAGACAACACCACTATATAACCAACTGAACACACCAAATTGCTAGTAGTGGAAATAGACAATAAACTAAAATTTGACATTCACATATCCATGACCATAAAAAAAGTCCACAAAAAACTAGGAGCGTTGTACAGAAATAAGCAATTTCTCACCAAAGCAAAAAAGATTTCAATAGCAAATTCCCACTTTATCTCCCCCCTACTTTATGCCTCTCCAATGTATACCAACCTAAGGCAATGTGATCTAAACAAGCTAGAGACCTGCTACAACAAAATCGCCAAATTCACCACAGGGGCATCCTACAGTAGTCACCACTGTCTCTCACTTGCTGAACTGGGCTGGCTTGAACTCCCTCACCTCCTTCAGTGGTATCAACTCTCACTCGCCCACAAACTAGTAAACCATCCACTAAATGTCCCATCCTTCCAGAATCTACTCCAACCCTATCGCACCACCAGACCACTAAGATCCAGCAACAAAAATCACTTGCAGATCACTAAAATCAATAACTCTGCTGGTGAAGCACTATTCTCTTGCGCCATAGCCAAATTATGGAACTCACTCCCACCCACAATTACCTCCGTGCCATCATGCACCCAATTCAAAACTTTACTAAAAGCGCACCTAAAAACATGCTGGCTATGCCCTTGCAACTCCCACACTAATATCATCCACCCCATCCAACCACTACCTTTCTTTCCACTCCACTAACTACCTTGATTATAGCAAGCTCAGATGCTCATAAGCCTAGTACTTATTATACAGCAGGAACTTCTCATTGTAACATTTGTTAATGTCTGTTATGTACTTCACAGATAAAGATTCTAGTTGTCTACTGATGTACTATGTTCTTCATCTGTAAATATGTTGTAAGTAACTGCTATGTTAAATTAATAGCTATGTAATCCAATGCAACTACTGTCTGTTTATTTTACTGTGGAGCTTTTCTCCCCGGGCCTCCGCTGAAAATGGACTTGCGTCCAGTCGGACACTCCCGGTCAACAAATTTAAATAAATAAATAAATAAAATTTGGTGATCTGAAAGATGAGTTAATAAAGGATAAGCTTGTGTGTGGTGTTAATAGTACTGCAGTGAGAATGATTTTGCTTCGTGATCATGATTTAACATTGAGAAAAACCGTAGAGATTTGTCAAATCCATGAGCTCACAGAAAGGCACACAAGTATGATTGCAAGTGATGAGAGCTTAATTTCAGTAGCCTCTAGAGCAAGTGCAGACAGCATGCACCACATGGGAAGCAGAAGCAGGCCTAAGCACATGGCAGCCACAGCCCCTGTGGGTTCCCCTGGGGGATCCTGTAACTTTCTAGCAAGTTCCAAGACTAGCTCAGCAAAACTGACATGCTCAGTACAATATAAGTGTGAGTCAGCAAAACCCAAGTCAAGTCTTATTGTTAACTGTCACAATTGTGGTGCCAATTATGAGTCTAAAAGAGAGAAGTGCTTAGCATTTGGTCAGCAATGCCACAACTGTAAAAAAAAAAAAAAAAAAAAAAAGGGATCACTTTCAAAAGTTTTGTAAATCAAGCAAGCCTCAGTCAGTTGTTAAGAAACGTCACTCAAAAAAGCAAGTTGATCACATGGAAAGCTGCAACCCTACCTTCTATGTAGATGGTGGATCAGTGGTCGATGAAAAGGTTAAATGCAGTAGATTTGTTTGCAACGAATGAAGTGTTTTGTACTGTCCTGATCAATGGTAAACCCACGGAGCTCAAATTAGACACTGGTTCAAAGTGTAATGTAATGTCAACAGAAACATTTGCTAGAGTGAGAGCTGGTGAGCAACTTAATTTGGCTAATTGTGCGAAGTTTGTTTATGGAGGTAAAGAGATTCAAACCGAAGGCTCAGTAGTGCTTTCATACTATTCGGCTGGGAACAGTTACAGCTTACAATTTTATGTAGTCAGAAGACCTGAGCAGTCATTATTAGGTCTCAGAGACATTAAACTCCTTTCTTTTACCAAAGAGGTCCATTGTGTAAGCATAATCCTAGTCTTGGCTTCAATGATGCTATTTTCTCATAGTATCCTGATGTTTTCGATGACAAGCTAGGCAAACTTCCAGTTGTGTACTCCATGAAAGTAGGACCCAGAGGTCAATCCAGTGGTCAGACCAGCGAGAAGAGTTCCAATAGCTATGCAGGACAAGGTCAAGGTCCAGTTAGACAAGATGCTGCAGCAAGGTGTTATTTGTCCAGTCACAGAACCAACTGAGTGGGTGTCTTCCATGGTAGCTGATCATAAGAAAAGTTCAGATGAAATCAGAATATGCATTGACCCAAGAGACTTGAACAAGGCATTAGAGACTTCATCATCCTATGCGTACACTTGAGAAGGTTGCTGCCTTCATGCTAAATGCCACTGTTTTTTCAGTCTTAGATGCAAAGAATTCATTTTGGCAAGTAATGTTTGATCACAAATCTTCATTACTGACTACATTCAGCACACCATTTGATAGAAACAGATTCCACAGGATGCCTTTTGGAATAAATTCTGCTAGTGAAGTCTTTCAGCTTGCAGTGGAGCAAATTTTTTTTTTTGGGCTATCCATGTGCTATAATAGTTGGAAATTTACTGGTTAGAGGCAATGGTGAAGCAGAGCATGACAGAAACCTCAGGGAAGTTCTGGACAGTACGTGTGAAGTGAATGAACGTGAAGCTTAATCCTTGGAAGTGTAAATTCAGACTACCAGAAGTTACTTGTGTAGGTCATTTATTTACCACTACAGACTTATGACCAAGACTCTTCCAAACAAGCAGCAATTCTTGAGATGCCGTATCCAGACATTGTCCAATCCCTCATGCTTGGGTAAATTTATCCCTGACTTCAGTGAGTTATCAGCACATTTAAGAGAGCTGACATGCAAAAATGTTGCCTCATCATGTTTAGAAAACACCAGAGAGCATTTGATAACCTCAAACAGCAAATTTCCAATCCATCTACATTGAGATACTATGATGTCCACAAACCAGTAGTTTTTTCCTGTGATGCTTCAGCATCCACATTTTGTCATAGACCAAGAGTCACTTTGTCTGGAAACAATTCGTTTCTCCAATAACTGTTTTATGTTAGGCTTGTTCTTAAAGGTGAATGAAGGGAAATCGGACACCAAAATGGTTTTACATTACTCACTGGATTCTTAAAATCCAAAAAGTGGTGCGGAGAAATTGGGCCATCTTACATTGTGATGAGGGACTGGATGGGTAATAGAAAATACCCCTGGGATCCCGCCTATGTCCCTGCTTGACAGGGAGGATAGGTGCTGACCTTGGAAATATGGGTGCAAAACTTTTGCTAGGCTTGGAAAGGCCTCGTGGCCAGTAGTCTAGTAACTTTCTAGGATCTTAACTATATTGGATTTGTAGAATTACCAGCAAGCATCAAAATTCATCTCTAGTTCCTACACAAAATCTTGCCACATTTACACTAGTTATTGATTGAGACAGGGTCAGTGTGATCTCTCCTAGCAAGTTTTCTTCTTTCCTATCTTACTTTTGCCAGTTCATGGATTCTTCTACTCTTTTGTATGGAAGATATTTTGGAGGCTGAAAACTCCATAGTGCTAACCATTGTAGCAGTTCCCGTTAAGAAGAGCTTAGATAAGGAGGTGCTTCTAGTTTTAAAGGAATCAACACTGCACATTTTTGGATTACCTAGTTAAGGTCTGTCTTCTAAATTGCCAGGAATTCTATTAGTAGTAAATAACAGCCCATCTCCACAGAGGCATACATTCTTGCTGGTGCTTCAATATCAGATTGTTAACGCATACAGTGTTCCCCAGTGCTGGAAAGCTCTGTTTTATTTTTTAAATGCACAGAGTAGCTATCCCAGTCTGGAATGCCATAAGCCAAGAAGTGTTAACTGAAGAAAAACTGAGCTAATTTAGTTCAGTTTATAATTTGATGTGTGCAATTTGCAACCACCAACGTTCATTTCCAGAGAACTAATTATTGTTTTTCTGGTGACAAAGAATGTTTTATAATATGATAGGGGAGCATGTCATTTTATCAGAATAGTTTTTTCATAAATAACACCCTTCAAAGGGGGAGTTGGGGGGGGTGGAAGTAGTAGATGTCTACCTCATGGAGCCCAAGTTTATTGAGCTTGTACTGTCATGTGCAAGTTCACACTATGAGCTAAGAGGAATTCACCATGTGAAGACATGCTTCCCATCAGAGGGCAGCAGTAGCGACCTACAGAAGGGCTGCTGCAGGAATGGGGGGGGTGCTCTGCCAGGGAGAGAGTAGACCACCACACAGTTCTATGCCAGGGGAGAGGTTAGGCCTGCCCCACAGGACAAGCAAAGCTAGCATGCTGCCTACCACCCAACTCTTGTTGCCAGCAAATGAGCTCCTAGAGGATTCCTGGAAGGGAACATAAGGTCTGGAGGTCTCTCACTTGCCCAAGAATCCCTGGTTTCCATGACCACATAATGGATAGAACATTTGAGTGCATGTAGAGGATCCATCAGGCTTGTTCTTTGTGGATGCAAAAAAAGGTAAACAAATTAAAAAAAAATAGTCTGAAACAGATTGGACAAAGGAAAGCAAGAGAAGAATATCTTCAGTTTAAAACTAATAGCAAGTACCTTTCTACTTTATAACCACCTTAAATGGCAGCATGTGCACCAGAATTAAGTCCTGTTGTGACCTGTGTTCTGGGGGAAGAAGACTGGAAGATTTAACTCCAAAGATAACCTGCTGGGCATGCACAGGAACCGAGAAGTAATCCATTTGTGAATGGTGTCAGACATTCCACTCTAGAACTTTGCCACTCAAGGATGAGGTGGCACACACTGTGAGATGCTGCTTTGAGATCATTGAGCAATAAGACTGGATATCACCTTTGGTCTATGATGAGGATGGCCATCCTCATCACCTGGTAGGACTGAAACTGCCCTTCAGTCAGCTCAACATCTAAAACTTTCTCTGTGTTCTAGCACTTTCATCTTGCCCACAATTCTGTGTGCTGAAGCTTTCTCTCCAGATTTCATTTGTCTTATCACACACTCATTTGAGAGAAGTTTCCTCTCTGCATTCTTTTCAGACTTTTCTTTTTGAGGAAAAATGGGAACTTTGAAATCTTTGTTGTATGTCAACTCCTTCCATTATTGTTTCTATGTTCCATGTTAGACCAATCAGTTTTTGGCTATTTTATCCACTTTTCCCATCCTCAGAGTCTCTGCATTTTTTATTGTGCCTTGTCCCTCAGGGTATCGTGCACCTAATATCCATTATTTTTCATTGACAAAGCTACATGATGGGTGCACTGCAATACTCATTCTGCAGGAGTATTTTTTTCCCTTTTTACTTACTGATCATCCTGGTGCAGCAAACATAAGGACTTTGTTTGCAAGCAAGGATGTTTCTGCACATGGTAAACTGAGTCTTCCCTTTTTAAAACCATCCCTTCTGAGCTTCCTCAGGGATCACTGCATCAGCCAGAATCCCTCTCCAAGGAAATAATATGATTTATGACTCCATATGGTCATTTATTCCTTTCCAGACAGCTTCCAGTGTGTAGATATTTAATCAAATGTGTATCATGGATGCCATAAGTAGGTGTTTTTTGCAGTACACCAGTGAGCTTGCTTGCATTAATAACTCTCTTTGCTAGTTTTCGTTTGCAGTGATGCAGCATTTTCGTGGCATTAAATTACATTTTCAACACTGAATTTGATCATGTTTGCAATAAGCGAACATTAAAAATAGATTATAAGAGTTATGGAAGGATGATAAGAGTTTGTTTGGTAGTTTGCTGTCAGTAAACAGTGCAAAATAAGCTATACTCATTTATAGGATTCATAGGAGGTTACTAGGCTAATGGTATTAGGGCCTTTACAAGCCAAGCCTTGTAAAAAAAAAAAAAAAAAAACTGTGTACCCCAATTAACCATAGTTAGGTGGTGTTTATTAGTGTATCTATGATCAGCACCGACTGCTCCTATCCATGAGTGCCACCCCTAGGGTAAATTAATGATTATCCATCTAATTGTCAATGTTGAACTTAAATATGGTCATTGAGGAGCTCTTCTTCACATGAAGTGGGGAGCTATTCCAGAGGAACATCAGTCTCTAGGAGCTGTATCTGTCTATCCAGCATGTTCTGTTAATGTTACAGGCTAGGTTAAGATCCCCAGAGCCAGTGAGTCTTGTCCCATTTGATTTGCAGATGCGCATAATTTTCATTAGGGTAGGGTCAGAGACTGCTCTGTAGGCCATGTACAGGTCATCTCTCAGCAGCCTCTATGATACAGAGTACAGTGACAGGGGGTTTTAGTCTTTCCATGTAGGTCATATTTTAGAGGCCCTGGATGCTCTTGGTTAGAAAGGTCAGTGGTCTCTCCAGTTGCTGTAGGTGTGTGGTGATGTGCATACAGGAGAGAGCACTGTACTCAATTAGTGGTCTGATAAGGGGTCTGGTACAGTGTAGTTGTAACCTCCTCAGTCTTGGATGCAATGCCCTTATTTATGAAATGTGCAATGTAGAAAGCTTTCTTTACCATTTTGGACATACAGTGATTGAAGTTTAGATTGCTATCAACTTGTGTTTCCAAGTCTTGCACCACTGGGTTTCAGCTTAGAGGAGTGCTGTCTATATTGTTATTAGCAGAGGCTACTACTTTGCCAAAGGGGATAATGAGGCATTTTTTTGTGTTTAGCTTTAGTCCAGACATTCGCACCAGTCATTTGTCTGTGTCCATCCTTTCTGTAATATGTTAACATTGTTGGGGGATTCTGTGATTGCGCCCAGTTTAGAATCATCTGCAAACTTAGTAAGCCACAGGCAACCTACTTTTGCATGGACTTTAGAGAAATTCCAAACAATAGAGGGCCTAGTACAGATCCTTGTGGTACACCACTAGCAAGTGGTCTACTGGTGGACTTGGACTCCCCAACTTTGACAGTGTGCATTCCATCGCTGAGCCAGTTGGCTAGCCATCTAGTGACATTTTGGTCGATTCTGAGCTGGGAGAGTTTCTCAATGATCTCTGAGTGGGGAACTGTGTCAAATGCCTCGCCGAAATTAAGATAGGCGGTATGTATTGCTTTCCCTTCATCCAGGGCTTTGGTGACATTCTCAAAGAAGTCCACCAGGTTTAATAAGCAAGATCTAACCTTGACAAAACCCAACTGGGTTAAGTCAAGAGTGAAAGTTACCTGTGTTCCAGTTGATAAGGTCTATGATGATTCTTTTCATGGCCTTGCAGATAAGGCTGGTCAGGCTAATGGGTCTAAAGTTCCCAGGGTCAGTTGATGGGACTCCCTTTGTGCAAGGAGATAACTATTGCTGTTCTCCACTCTGCCGGCACAAAGCCAGTGCTCAGGATGTGGTTAAAGAGAGTGCTATGTGGTTCCGCTATGTCTTGTAGATTGTTTAGTAAGCAGCCTGGGATATTGTCTGGTCCCATAGAGGCCACATTTTTGGCCGTGGAGAGTGCTTTTGTATGACCTGTTATTTGCAGATACTCTGTAGAAGACTGGTGTCAGGAATGCTGTAGGGTATGACTAGTGGGGGACAGGGAGATGAAGTTTTTGCCAAATCTGTCAGCTAGCAGGTTGGCAATTTCTTCAGGTTCAGTGCGAGTGGTACTGTCCACCATAAGTTCACCACACAGCTGGGCATTCCCTTTTAGGTTTCGGACATAGCTGAAGAATGCCTTATGATTGTCTTTAGCTAGCGATGCTAGTTTAGTCTCGTAACTAGCTTTAGAGGACTTTACAAGGTTTCTGATGTGCTTGTTTAAGCTGTGGATGGTATTCTTCTGCTGAGTAAGTTCCCTCTTGTTCTTAGACATCAGTTTTTTTTCTTTTGTTATATAACTTATTTATGCTTGCAGTCCACAAGGTGGCTTGTTTTTTTCGAGAGGATCTGATTTTAGTCCTGATAGCTACACCCAAGTCAATACATTTGTTTAAGTGGCTGTATAGGGCATTTGTGTACTCCTCTGTGTAGGAGGCATTGTTGCCTGTGTTAGCAGGGACTTTTAAGCCTTTTATATTATAACTTAGAAGGTTATAGTTTGCTTTGGAAAAATTTTTCATTTTTATTTTGCTCCTGTGGGGATGTCAGGTCTGATCTTTACTTCAAACTAGACAGGTTTAGCCATCACAAAGACTGGGCTCCCTTTTCTATTGCTGACATCATGTTCATCTGGCAACCTGAGCCCTGAAAGACCAGACAGGAGTGGGCCAGATTGATTTGCTGTTGGCTGCCTGTCCAATCTCAGATGGAAAAGTGAGGGATGAGTGTTGTGCATGTTTCTGGAGGTGACCTGGGAAAATAACACCACATCCTTTGAAACAGTAAATAGTCACATGGTACATCAAATAGCTCTCAACCTTCCATCTCCAAAATGAGGAACACTAGCCCTCATAATGTGGAACAAATGGGCAAAATGTCTAACACATACTAATGGCTTACTAACAACTTCAACTAGGAAGGCCATAGGATGGTAAAAATATGCTGGTTTTACTTATAAAGAAGATCTTTTAATGAATTAATATGATTCATTTATATTTACCATGGATTTCACTTAAAAAAAATTCCTAACACTGAATGTGTGACAGAGTCTTTCAATGTGGAACATTGAGGAACTTTGAGGAACATGAACTTTTTAAGACCCCAAATGAGGTACGTTCCTTGCAATGAGGTACACTTGAGAGGTATGTACTACATCCTGTTCTTGCACAGAGCAGAACTTGGTTCATAAATAAATATCAATGCTGCTTTACACTAGTACTCAGAAAGTTGTTTGCAAACAGATGTCAGTAGGGGGATGACCAGTGAATATTTAAAATAAGCAAAAGTGCTTTTCTGTTGTCAGGCACTGATATAAAGATTTGTAGATAATAGAAGGTAGATAATTCTGTTTTTGTGCGCCTTCTGATGTCCTTCAAGGATGCATCTGCAGTCATCACATATGGGTTGTCCTGCCTCTGGCAGCCCTTCGGTCGGCCGGATTCCAAAGTCTGGGTCTGGCCTTGGCTGATGTCGAACTTTCCCCGACGTCAGAGCGCCTGGGTATAAAAGCATCAGCCGACGCCATCTTCCTCAGTCTTTCTTGCCATGTGGTGCCCGAAGCAGAAGCAGGTCGCAAGTGCCGGTTGGTCAGCTCCTGTGATTCAGCTACCGAAGACTTCGAAAAAGCTAAGTACCCCGTTGGGGACTCTTTCTTGCCTCAGCCGATGTTAGATAAAGTTAATAATTGTTTAACCTGTGGGAAACAAATACCTCATAAGGATTTCCACTCTTACTGCCTCCCCTGCCTAGGCCCAGACCACGACGTCTCGGCCTGTTCAGCCTGTGCTTCCTTCAACCGACGAACTCTTAGACGTCGGTCGGAGTTTGCAAAGGAGTTTTTTTGGGGCTAGTTTTGCTTATAAAATGCCGTTGGAGACTCCAACTTCGCATTTAGTCAAAAAACGGAAGGACAAGGACCGACACACGTGGGCCACGGTTTCGGCTGAAACTTCGGTCAGGCCTACCGCTAGTGTCTCGGTTTCGGCTGAAACAGAGTCCTTGGTACTTCCTACTACCGAAACCACACAACCGACTACCTCGGCCCTGGAGGCCCCGGCCGAGTCGGTCATTGAATTACATACTGATACCGGTGTCCAGGAACCTTCCGACATCATTACTTTAGATAAGTCTACTCCTGCATGTGGTGCAGCCAGACCCCCTGCTTCCATGTCCATTAAGGCTTTCTCTAGGGCTAAGACTGCTAAACTTTCTAAGGCTTTGCCTCCCAGAGTTACCTCTCAGAGACCCTCTTCTAGCTCTCAGATTCTTACCCTAGCAGAGGATCTGATTTCATTAATTAAGGGCTCCCAACCTCATCCGGACAGGGTCTCTCAACCTCCTCCAGACAAAAGGCCCAAGGTTGTGCCCTCTGATCCACAGTCCTCAGATGAGTCCACGGATGGCTGTGCTCTGTCAGACCACCAGGAGGAGGCTTATTCGGCCTACGAGGATTCTGATGCTGAAGAATCTATTCCCTCGGCCTCCCCTCCTGAAGAGTTTTCATTTGGAGAAACATTACACACTATGAGAGAACACTTTCAATGGCAGAGTCAGGAATTCTCTGATTCCAGAAAGAGATTAAGGACCTTTTTACATTTACCTCAGCACAGGCCCTTAGCTATACCTCCTGTTTTGAATGTAATTGATGATGTTTACTCAGATGCTTGTACTGCCCCTGACTCTCTCCCTCCGGCTCCTGCCAAACCTGATAGGTACTACAGGGTCCCGGACTCACATTTTCACCTGTACAAGGCCCACTCTGCTGACCCAGAAACTATTTCCCAGGGCCCTAAAGGGGTTGCAGCTGCCACTGCTAAAAATCATCTACCCTCTGAAAGGGAGTCCTGAGCATTAGAGAGATGGGGTAAGAAAGTGTATACTTCTGCAACTCTTTCCATGAGGGCATTAGACTGTCAATTCCATATGATACAGTATCAAGAGTATTTACTAGATGAATTGCATAAGAAACTGTCCTCTTCTGAACCCCTTGATCGTAAATCCCTTCAGGATCTGGTGCATAATTCCCAGCAGGTCAGTAACCATTTCTTGCAGTGTGGTTATGATGCATTGGAAGCTTCATGTTGATCAGCTATGACAGGTGCAGTTATACGTAGGCATGCCTGGCTGAAGGAACAATCTCTGCCAGACCATGTTAAAGCTAAGCTTTTGGATGCTCCTATGGAAAAGCAAAAATTATTTGGTTCCATGGCTCAAGAGGTTTTAAAGAAATTTGAAGAAAAGGCAAAATCTGTGCAAACAGTTAAGGACTTTCTGCAAGTCCAACCACCGAGATTCAGCAGAAATTAGCCTACTAAGAATTGGTCCTTTCCGGACTCAGACAGATCTCAGAGGCAGGAATAGACGTGCCAGAGGTAGAGGGCAAGCTAGAGGCTCCTACAGAGGCCGTCAGTGGCAGCCTCCCAACCAGAGAGGTAGTGCAGGAACTACAACTGCTACACCAGGACAGACTCAATGACTTTATTTTGACTCTGCCGACCAGGGCTCAATTAGAAGCACCTTTGGGTGGAAAACTTTCTTTATTCTCAAAAAATTGGCACAGCATTACAGGGGACACATGGACACTACAAATAATAGACAAAGGATACAGGTTCCATTTCCACTCTTTGCCAAAAAGAAAAGGCATGCCAAACCTGCCACCAAATCAGAGGGCAGAGGCTTTGAAGCAAATTACCAACTTACTGCAAATGAAAACCATAGAAAAGGTACCTCTTTCAGAACAAGGCCAGGAATTTTACTCAAGATTATTCCTTGTTCCAAGAAAAGAAAATCAATGGAGGCCTATTCTCGACTTGTCCGCACTGAATACGTACCTCATTGTGCCAAAATTCAAAATGCTGACTCTACAGCAACTCCTTCCCATGCTGGGCAAGGGGTCTTGGCTGGTGACTCTAGACCTCAAGGAGGCATACCTGCATGTCCCTATTTGACAAAGCTGCAGAAGTCACCTCAGATTTCTTGCAGGGTCAGAGCATTATCAATTCTCAGCATTGCCCTTTGGCTTATCTACTGCGCCCAGAGTATTCACGAAATGCCTGGCATCAGTAATTGCACACTGCAGACTTCAGGGGATTCAAATCTACCCTTATCTGGACGACTGCCTAATACAAGCGGACAGCAAGCAAACTGTTAAAGTACTTGAACTGTGCCATTCACCTGTTACAGGCCTTGGGATATACAGTCAACATCCACAAATCAAGATTGGTTCCATCCCAAAGAATAACATTCCTGGGTGCAGATCTAGACACAACCACCCAGATGGCTTTTCTCACAGAAGAAAAACAAGAACAGCTACCAGTTTACTTTCAGAATCTCACAAGACAAACTCAGATGACTGCAGGGAAGATCCTGCAGGCCCTGGGTTACATGGCATCTTTCATTCTTCTGATCCCACAAGCAAGGCTTCATATGAGGAAATTACAATGGTACCTAAGAAGTTTATGGACTCACCACAGTCACAGCTTAGAAGCTCCCTAATCCCACTCATTCCTTGCCTTCAAAAGGAATTCCAGTGGTGGGCTCAAGCCTGCCAGTTGAACAGCGGGCTGCCCTTCAGCAAGCCAAGAGCCAACCAAACCATCACCACGAACGCTTCAGACCAAGGCTGGGGAGCGCACATGGAGGACAGATGTATACAAGAGCTATGGTCGCAAAGAGAGCTGCACATGCACATAAACCAAAAGGAATTGCTGGCAGTGATACACGCAATCGAGGCCTTCAAACCTTTCCTTCACCAAGGCCACCTGCTCATAAGGACAGACAACACCACAGTTATGTGGTACATAAACAAGCAAGGAGGCACCCATTCCTACCCTCTTTGCAGACTGACAATGAACCTATGGGAACTGGCATTGAAACTCAACATACAGCTACAGTCCCAATTTGTGCCAGGGAAAGACAATACACTGGCAGACAGCTTAAGCAGAACAACCATGGATGTACACGAATGGATGCTGCACCCAGACATCTTCTTACAAATCACACAATCATGGGGAAGGCCGGAAATAGACCTGTTTGCTTCCCCCCTAAATCATCAACTGAAGAAATTCTGCTCAAGGACATACCACCCACAAGCTTGGAAAGTGGACGCTCTCTCTTTCAGCTGGAAAGCTCTAACAGTGTATGCTTTCCCACCTTTTCCACTAATGACCAAGGTCCTACTGAAGATCAGGACAGAGCAGCCCAGAGTAATCCTGATAGCCCCAAACTGGCCAAGACAGCACTGGTACCCACTGTTAAAGAGCTTGTCACAGACAAAACCATGGCCTCTCCCCTTATGGCCACTTCTACTGACGCAGCACAATTTCAGGACTCTACACTCCAACCTGAAAACCTTGCAGCTAACTGCCTGGAGAATACCATGACTCCCACTCAGGATAACCTATCCCAGAGAGTGAAGGATATTATTATGGAAGCTCGCCGACCTTCCACAAGGAAGGCATACATAGCTAAATGAAAAAGATTTCACACCTGGAACACAGCAAAGGGCCTAGATGTGACTGTGATGAATATGGCATATATATTGGAATACTTGGCAGAATTGTCCCACAGTGGCCTGTCTTACTCTTCCATCAAGATACATGCCTCAGCAATCTCAGCAGAATACAATCTAAATCCACCTGTCTTCTCTCACCCTCTACTAAGACAGTTTCTAAGAGGAATCAAAAACATTAATCCTCCAAGGAAACCACCTCTACCTACTTGGGACCTGAATTTCGTGTTGGAAAAACTAACACTTCCTCCCTTCGAACCAGCAGCATCAGCAGATGTACAGTTTTTGTCTTGGAAAACTGCCTTCCTTCTGGCCATAACCTCAGCAAGAAGAGTATCTGAGCTACAAGCCTTAATGGCGGTGCAGCCATTCCTTATCTTTCATCAGGATAGAGTTTCTTTGAGGACCAATCCTACATTCATGCCAAAGGTGGTATCCAGGGTATCTTTGAACCAAGCTATTCACTTGTCTACATTCTTTCCACAGCCACAAAATAAAGGGGAAAGACTTCTGCACACCCTGGACATACACAGACAACTACGCTACTACTTGGACAGAACTAAAAGTTACAGAAAGACTGACCAGTTGTTTGTAGCATATGCTGCTGGGGTACAAGGAAAAGCAATTTCCAAACAAACAATTAACAAATGGATAGGAAATTGCATTCGTTTTTGTTACTCCTTTCATGGAAAGACTGTGCCAGCTAACATTAGACCTCATTCCACGAGAGCCACAGCCACTACCACAGCCTTCCTAAGAGGGGTGGCTACCAAGGACATTTTAGAAGCTGCTACATGGAGCTCCGTGCATACATTTGCCAAGCATTACAATTTGCCTTTATACTCCAGATCCAGAGCAGGGTTTGCTACGGCAGTCCTGCAGGGTATCTTAACTACACCATCCTTCATTTAGTACCTCCACCCCCAGTTTGGCTATGGTATTCTACCCATATGTGATGACTGCAGATGCATCCTTGAAGGACATAGTACAGTTTTGTACCTACCATAAATGTAGATGTCCGATAGGTATGCATCTGCAGTCAGGTTTACCCTCCCTCCTACCCCTCTGTGGTATTCCTAGGGTGTTTACCCCTCTTTTAGCTAGCTGGGGGAATCTATTATATGGTGTATTTGTTTGTATATACATGTATATATATATATATATATATATATATATATATATATATATATATATATATATTTTTTTTTTTTTGCAAATGTTTGGAATTTTATTGCATTTATCCAAATTTAGCCTTCCTAGAGGGCACCTGGCATCTGGGGCAAGAAAAACTGAGGAAGATGGCATCGGCTGATGCTTTTATACCCCAGGCGCTCTGACGTCGGGGAAAGTGCGACATCAGCCGAGGCCAGACCCAGACTTTGGAATCCGGCCGACCGAAGGGCTGCCTGAGGCAGGACAACCCATATGTGATGACTGCAGATGCATACCTATCGGACATCTACATTTACGGTAGGTACAAAACTGTACTTTTAGCCTCCTCTTCTGTGTATGTACAGCGTAGTTTCACTGCAAGAACTGTGACTATACTGTATTTGAGACAGCTGCTTAATACTTAGTTTTGGGCCGAATGGCAGAATTATCTCTTCATAGAGGTGCAGGTAATTTGCTGACTTTGTTTTATGATTGCTTCCCCACTTCAGCATTCTATACAGTATACATAAAATGTTATACTTGCTAGTATAAGAATTAGGAAGCCATTGCAAAGTAGGAAAAAAAATATTTTTTAAATTACTGATGATTTAGATTTGTATGCATTATAGCAACTGCAAACTGGATTAAGTAAAAAAAAATGTGGTCTTTTGCACTCAATATCACACTGATTGAAGTTGCTTCTTCTTAAAGAAAAAAGTTTTCATTTTGCATTGCAGATTGAAACCCTCATGGCACAATTGGAACAGTTCCAGGATGACCTCATCTGCAAAGACAAAGAGGTGCTACATCTAAACATGCAGTTAGAGATTCATGTAAAAGAGACTGCTGCAAGAACTAACCAGCTACAAGAAGAGAACCGCTCCCTGAAGGTGGGATTGTGCTTGCTGTAGTTAGAGAAAAAGTTTTAAATCTAAACATCTTGGCTTGACTAAAAATTCAAGTTTCCCAGTATTTATAAAAAAGGGGCTGTGGATAGTTGGGTGTCTGTTGGGAAACAGCCCAGTTATATAAATACCGTATGAAAGCTCTTGTTCTTTAGGACTGGAAAGGTGACCTTGCCACAGCAGATGACAGTGATATGACTGGTACAAAAAAAAAATGCAGGAGAAGAGCAGCTATTGAACATCAACCTAGAGCTTGTCTATACTAACAAGATCGCCATACCTCAGAGAAAAGGGAATATTTCAAGAAATGGCTATTTCAGTCTTCAAGTATGCGAGTCTGTTTTATTAGCCATTCAGTCCAGGTATTATGAGACACACTAAAGTGGGTCCTGACATTTCAAAATGTTACTGTCCCATTTTTCTGATTGATTTTGATGATCTTGCCAACTGAGGGTACCATGTCTGCAGCATGGTCCTCTTTTCTACTTTTGCTTGGTGGTGGGTAGAGTGTCATAGCCTAGATTTCCATCAAACAAGGTCACCTGATTTCCATAAGAAAAATGCACTATAGGACCTGACTGGCAGATAGGAAGCTGGCTTGAGAGCAAAGTTATCATTGTGCATTTTTAAAGACCAAGACAGTGTAAGATAGGGAGCTGAACCTTTTAACTCGCACTGCACCATCATAGCTCTGGGTCACACTCCATGACACTGCTACTAGTACTTAGTTTTTTGTTTTTTTTTTAATTCACACTACACCATTATAGTTCTGGATCACACTCTGGTGCACTACTACTACTGCTTACATTTTTAATTTGCTGTAGTTGTGTCCTCAATAAAGGTAATGAAAGAAAGTCTGTAAGTCTCGTTCTGTCAGGATCCCAGATAAGTTAATAAAGCTTGGATTATGCCTGATCATACACATCTAAAATACAGACTCATTTTCACTGCTTTGAGGAAGATGATAAAACGGGTGCATGGGGTAGCCACATTTGTCCCTTTATTGCTGGTAATCAACACTTGTTTGTATTACCACTAGTATGCAACAGGGTGGCTTTTCCCCTGAAGGATGAATTGCTGTTATGCTGGGGTTTCTCCCATTTCTTTTTTTTGGTGCTACCTTGGAGTTGATATGTGTAAGTAGTTGGGGTGGGGGATGCATAGGGCTTGCTCCCTATTAAAAAATATATTCCTGTGAATTTTTACTCCCAAATGCTATGAGAGCTTTCTCTCATATTTGATTGCTGTTGTGTGAGTTAACCATAAATGTCAAATACTTGTAGGAGAAACATTAATTATGACCAAAATCCAGAAAATGCCCCCCACCCATCTGTAATTCATAGACTGGACCCCCGTGACGGCCAACATTGAGAGGTACTGCAAGATGGTAAAGATCGTATTTTGATTTTTTTTTTTTTTATGTGGTATGGCAGTGCTTCTGCTACTATTCTTCCTGTCTGCTGTCTCACAGTATTAATAGATTCATAGGTGTGTACTAGGCTAATGGCCCTGAAGCCTTTACAAGCCTAGCCCATAGAAGTGCCCTGACATTGTGCCGCCTGTCGTTAGTTCCCAGTGCCTCTATCAAGTAGAGCCATAGGAGTAATCCCCGGGGTGAACTTTCTATTTCCCATCCACTCATCAAGATTTCTCTTGAAGAGGGCTAGTGAGGTGCTCTGCTTGACATGTATGGGAAGTCTATTCCAGAGCATGGGTAGTCTCTGGGTTATGAAATTGTCCCTCCAGCATGATGTTCATCGTGTTTCACTGTTGCAGTCATTACTCTTGGGTTATAATGCTGGCAGGCTACCATTAGTCGGCCAGAATTCCAAAGTCTAGGTCCGGCGTCGGTTGCTGTCGCCCCTTCCCTGACGTCAGTGCGCCAGGGGTATAAAAGATGCAGCCGACACCATTTTCTTCAGTCTTTCTTGCCGCGCGGTGCCCGAAGCAAAAGCAGTTCGCAAGTGCTGGTCGGCCGACTCCTAAGATTTTCAAATCCGAATTTCAGAACTAAAGTCTTCATTAAAGCTAAGTACCTCATTGGGGAAACTTTTTTCTTGCTCCAGACCGATGTCAGAAAAAGTTAATAATTGTATTTCTTGTGGGAAGCAAATACCTCATAAGGATTTTCACTCTTACTGTATTCCTTGCCTAGGCCCTGATCACAACGTTGCTAGCTGTCGGTTATGTGCTAGATTTAACCAACGCACTATCGAGCGTCGGTTCGATTTTGCATTTCATTACTTTGGCCGAAGATTTAATTATGTAATGCCGTTGGAACAGCCGCCAACCGCAGTTTACAAAAAATGCAAGGACAAGGATAGGCATCTGAGGTCCAAAACCGACAAAGCCTCTACTAGGCCGTTCGCTGGTTCTCAGTGAGGCACTTTCGCAGCCCCTGGAGCCTGCTACCTCAGAGCCACGGGCCGCTACCGACTCCCACATGGAGCTGACTGGGCTTCTGGAAACTCAAGGTATTGCACACTCGGAAATCACTCCCTCAGATGGGTCCGGAGCCACTGAGCAGGCATTGGCTTCTGAGGATGTCTTCAGACCTACACAACTGTATATTAAGCCATCTTCAGCTATAAAGACAAAGACTAAAGCAGCTCTAAAGACAAAGAAATAAGTACAGCATTCTCCTACTCAGACTTCCATGCCTAAAAAAACAGATGCTCAAAATGGCCGAAGACCTAATTACTTTGATCAGGGGCTCCCATTCCCTTCCTGATAAGAGGCTTAGGTAAGAGACACAGAGTATGATTCTTCTGATCAGGTATCTATTTCCTGTGATTCCTCTTCTGAACAGGATTACTCCATGCTTCCCTATGAGGATTCTGATGCTGAAGAATCCATTCCTTCAGCCTCTCCTCCTGAGGACTATTCTTTTGGGGAAACACTGCATTCTATGAGGGAGCATTTCCTCTGGGAGAGCCAAGATTATTCTGAATCTAAGAAAAGGCTCAGAGACTTTCTGCTTCTTCCTCAGCACAGACCCCTTGCTATTCCACCTGTTCTAGACATTGTAGATGATGTATTTTCAGAGTCCGGTCTGTCCCCTGACTCTCTACCCCCTGCACCTGCTAAGCCAGACAGATACTACAGGGTCCCGGATTCTCATAAATTCCTATGTAAAAACCCCACTGCTGACCCAGAAACTATATCTCAGGGTCCCAAGGGGGTTAAAGTTTCCACTGCAAAATACCCTGTCCCCTCTGATAGGGATTCTAGGGCTCTAGACAGATGGGGGGAAAAGTTTACACTTCTGCCACCCTGGCTGTAAGGGCTTTAAATTGTCAGTTTCATATGCTTAAATATCAGCAATATTTAATGTCACTACTTAAACAGAAAATGTTGACAAATACTGAATGTTCAGAGAACAAGGAATTGCAGGATTTATTGCATGCAACTGAACAAGTGGTTAAGCATACTTTGCAATGTGGTTTTGATTCACTGGAGGCCTCTTGCAGGGCCGCTGTTACAGGTTCTGTTATTAGAAGGCATGATTGGTTAAAGGAACAGAATCTGCCTGATCATGTTAAAGCAAAATTATTAGATGTACCATTACAGCATGATACTTTGTTTGGTACTAAAGCAGAAGAGGTGTTGAAAAAAATGGAGGATAAAGCAAAATCCATGCAGACAGTCAAGGATTTCTTAGAGGTACAGCCACCCAGGTTTAGCAGGAACTGGCCTTCAAAAAATTGGTCCTTTCCAGTCTCAGACCACAAAGAGGCAGATACAGGCGTCCCAGAGGCAGATCTCAGCTCCAAGGCTCATACAGGCCTAAACAATGGGGTGCTCCTACCTCCAAAAGCGGAGAAGACAAATCACAACCTTACAGGAAACAGTCCCAATGACTTCCCTCTACCAGTTCCAAGCAGCTTTCTTTTGACAGCCCCCTTAGGGGGAAAACTAGCACTTTTTTCATCAAATTGGCAAATGGTTACCCAAGACAAATGGGTCCTGAACATAGTGTCCCAAGGCTACAGGTTCCATTTTCACACTCTACCAAGGTCAAAGGGCATGCCAGACCTGCCACACAATCAATGGGCAGAGGCACAAAAACAAATTACAGCCCTCATGGACATGAGGGCCATTCAGCAAGTACCACAACAAGAGCAGGGGCAAGGATTTTACTCCAGACTTTTCCTAGTACCCAGGAAGGACAAAACCTGGAGACCAATTCTGGACATGTCTATACTAAATACGTTTCTGGAAGTTCCAAAATTCAAGATGTTGACTCTACAGCAGCTACTGCCCATGCTGGGCAAGAGGGCTTGGTTCGTAACGTTGGACCTAAAAGAGGCATACCTGCATGTCCCAATCAGACAGTCTTGCAGAAGATACCTCAGATTCATAGCTGGCTCAATGCATTACCAATTCTCTGCACTGCCTTTGGCTTATCTACTGCGCCCTGGGTCTTCACAAAATGCCTGGCACCAGTAATTGCGTTTTGCAAGCAAAAAGGAATTCAGATATATCCCTACTTGGACGACTGCCTAATTCAAGCAGAGAACAAAGACACTCTTCTAAAGCATCTGGCGTTTGTAAAAAGATTACTAATTGGCCAAGGGTACACAGTAAACGAAAAGAATTCAAAACTAGTGCCCTCTCAAGAGATAATATTCCTGGGTGCAAGCTTAAATACAACTGCCCAGATGTCTTATCTCACGCCAGACAAGCAAAAACAGCTGACTACTTACTTCAAGAAATCGGCAACAAAAACCCACTTATCTGCAAGGAAAGTCCTGCAGGCCTTGGGTTTCATGGCATCCTGCATTCTACTAATTCCATATGCCAGACTCCATATGAGGAAACTACAATGGTATCTGAAAAGTGTTTGGACTCAGCATAGCCACAACCTGGAGACAGTAATTGCACTAATTCCCTGCCTACAACAGGAGTTTCGATGATGGGCAGAAGTCTGTCACCACAACAAGGGTCTGCCATTCAGTTTACCCACAGCCAGACAGACACTGACAATGGATGCATCAGATTATGCCTGGGGGGCCCATATGGCAGGAAAATGTATTCAGGGCACATGGCCTGCAAACCAGATGCATCTTCACATCAATCAAAAAGAGATGCTAGCTGTTCAAAATGCCCTGACAGCTTTCAAGGACCTACTTCATCCAGGACAGTTACTGATAGACAGACAACACTATGGTCATGTGGTACATAAACAAGCAGGGAGGTACACATTCCTACCCCCTCTGAAAACAAGACCTTATGGGACACAGCATTGGCCTTTCAAGTTCACCTGCAAGCACAATTCCTGCCAGGAAAAACAAATACTCTGGCAGACGAACTAAGCAGAAATCTCATGGAGCCCCACGAATGGAAACTGGATCCACAAGTCTTCAGCATGATAATAAAGAAATGGGGATGCCCAGACATAGATCTATTTGCCTCCCCTCACAACTGTCAATTGCAGAGATTTTGCACAAGGATTTATCACAAGCAAGCATGAAAAGTGGACGCCCTATCATTCAGCTGGAGAAATCTAACAGTATATGCTTTTCCCCCACTGCCTCTCCTTCCCAGAGTACTTCTAAAGGTCAGACAAGAGAAGCCGAAAATTATTCTGATTGCACCAGACTGGCCACGACAGCACTGGTACCCAATCCTAAAGAGCTTGTCTCAAGGTCCAGCATGGATATTGCCTCAAACTTCTCACTTGCTGACCCAACAAAACAATCAGATCCTGCACAGCCAACTCAGGACCTTAAATCTGGCAGCTTGGCGGATACGGTAGCCATTCAGAACACTCCTCTTTCAAAAGCTGTTATGGATGTTATCTTAGAGGCCAGGAGGCACAGTACCAGAAAAGTTTATGCAGAAAAATGGAAGAGATTCTGTGCTTAGAACCAGGAACAAGGCATTGACACGTCTGTACCAAATATTCCTCAGATTTTACAATACCTAACTGAGATGCTGAACAAAGGCCTTTCTTTCTCATCAATTAAGATTCATGCCTCTGCCATTTCAGCACATTACAGTACGGAACCACCTATCTTTTCTCATCCTTTAATAATGCAGTACCTCAGAGGGGCCAAAAACATTAGGCCTCCGAGGAGAGCACCAATTCCGGCCTGGGACCTCAATTATGTTTTGGAAAAACTCACACTGCCTCCTTTTGAGCCAGCATCAACAGCGGATATAAAATTCTTATCCTGGAAAACAGCTCTGCTCCTAGCCATAACCTCTGCAAGGCGAGTCTTGGAGTTACAAGCTCTCATGGCTGTGGAACCTTTCATCGTTTTTCATCCAGACAGGGTTTCTCTGAGGACAAACCCTACATTTATGCCTAAGGTGGTGTCCAGTGTGGCCCTCAACCACCCATTCACTTGCCTACCTTTTACCCAAATCCACAGAACAAGGGTGAGAAAATTCTGCATTCTTTGGACATACACAGGCAGTTGTGCTTCTACTTGGACAGAACTAAAGCTTACAAAAAGTCTGAGCAACGTTTAGTGTCATATGCTGCAGGATCACAAGGAAAGGCTATCTCAAAACAGACTATTTCTAAATGGATAGGCCATTGCATCCGTTTCTGCTATTTTCAACATGGCAAATCAGTGCTAAGGGCATTAGGCCTCATTCCACCAGAGCAGCAGCCACTTCAGCAGCCTTCCTCAGAGGATTACCAACCAAAGAAATCTTAGAGGCTTCAACTTGGGGTTCAGTGCACACCTTTACAAAGCACAACCATTTGCCTCTCTACTCTAAGCCCAGAGCAGGCTTCGCCACTGCAGTTCTGCAGGGCCTCATAACCTCTCCTAATCCTATTTAGCCCAGCCACCCATCCTCAGCTTTGGGATTCTACCCAAGAGTAATGACCGCAACAGTGAAACACAGTGAACATAATACATTTGTGTACCTACCATAAATGTAGATGTTCGAGTGTATTCACTGTTGCAGTCCAGGTTACACACCCACCACCTCCCTTCTCTTTGCTGGGACTTATTAGCACTTCTCTATCCTATACAACTTTTTTGGTGTATTTGCTTGTAGATGAAGAAAATGTTATTTTTGTGCATGCATTTCTTATTGGTATATTTTTCAGCCTACCTATTTGGGGCACCTGACATCTGGGGCAAGAAAAACTGAAGAAAATGGAGTCTGCTGCATCTTTTATACCCCTGGCGCACTGACGTCAGGGAACGGGCGACAGCAACCGACGCCAGACCTAGACTTTGGAATTCTGGCCGACTGAGGGTAGCCTGCCAGCTGAATAACCCAAGTGTAATGACTGCAACACTAATGCACTCTAACATCTACATTTATGGTAGGTACACAACTGTACTTTCTGTTGATTGTGGTAATGAGGTTGAGGTCTCTGGAGCGTGTGTTGTGAAGGGATTGGGATTTCTTTAGATGTAGCATTTCTAACAGAGCTGGGTCAGACATGGCTTTGTAAGTCAAGCAGAGATCTCCTCTTAGTAGATGATATGAGACAGAGAATAGCTGGAGTTTTTTGAGTCTCTCTGTGTAGGACATGTGTTTAAGGTCTAGGATCCTCTTTGTGAGGTACTTTTGTGGCCTCTTCAGCTGTTGCAAGTGTCTAGTGAGGTACATGCCGAATGGGGCATTATACTCTGTGATTGGTATAATGAGGGAAGAGTAGAGAGAAATGATGACCTCTTTCTTCCTGGATGCAAAACCCTTGATAATGAGATGTGCCACAGAAGGACTTTGACCACAGTGGCAATGTGGTGGTTGTCAACCTGTCTCCCCAGATCTCTTATAACACCTTCAGTGTTCAGTGAGCTCCCATCTATGGTAATTAGTGGGAAATGAGTTTTTCACAAAGGGGATGATGATGATGCATTTTTTGGCAATAAGCTTAAGGCCATGGTTTCGACACCAGTCATTAGTCTCAGTGAGGCCTTTCTATAGGATGTCTGCATCACTTGAGGAGTTAATAATGGCTCCCAGCTTGCAGTCGTCTGCAAATTTGGTCAGCCAGAGTCCCTCCATGTTGGTCTGGACTTTTGAGAAGTAGATGCCAAACAGGAAAGGACCCAGGACCGATCCCTGTGGGACTCCACTTGTGACTTGTCAGCAGTCTGACTTGGAGTCCGCTACTTTCACACTGTGGGTTCTATCTGAGCCAATTTGCAACCCACCTAACGATGTAGGGGTTGATGGCTAGTTTACTGAGTTTATCAATAATTCCTGAGTGAGGAATGGTATCGCAGGCCTTGGCCAAATCGAGGTAGGCTGTATGAACTGCCTTACCTTCATCCACTGCTCTGGTGACTGACTTAAAGAATTCAACCAGGTTGAGCAGGCATGATCTACCTTTCACAAAACCAAATTGCATGAGATCTAGAGTTTGGAGAGTCCCTATATCCTTGTTAATTAGGTCCGTGATGATGCGCTCCATAGCTTTACATATCAGACTCATCAGGCTAATGGGACGATAATTTCCAGGGTCTGTAATCGCTCCTCCTTTATGGAGAGGGATGACTGTAGCAGTGTGCCCATTCGGTAGAGATAAAGCCTGAGGTGAGGCTGTGAGTGAACAGAGCACACAGATGTGGTGCCAGTTCACTTTGTAATTCATGTAGAACACAGCTAGGGATATTGTCTGTTTCCATGGAAGCTGTATTCTTGGCCTTAGACAATGCAGCTTTCAACTATGCTGCAGTAATGCTGAGTGCCTGGCATTCTTCTGGTATTGAGATTGGTACTTTAGTGGGGGAGAGAGGGGTAAAGTTGGCACTGAATCTGTCTGCCATTATGTTGGCAGTATCTGTTGGCTCAGTATAGGAGGCACCATTGTGCAGTAACTCAGAGCAAATCTGGGTATTGCCATGGAGATTCTTAATATAACTTTAGAAGGCTTTGTGGTTGTTTTTAGTGTCTGCCACAGTTCTGCCTTCATAGCTGGCTTTGGAGGTTTTGATGAGGGGTCTCAACTTTTTGTTGGGGCTAATATGGGAATTTTTCCAGTCTTGGGACTTCATCTTTTTCTGCAACAGTTTTTTCCTTCTGTTGTAGTGTTTATTAATGGCAGGGGACCACCAGACTGGCTTCCCTTTTTTTTTTGCAGGAGAACATCTTGGTTCTGTTGGGTATGGCTAGTTCCATGCATTTATGTACATGTTAGTACAGTGCATTGGTGTATGATTCGGCAGTCATGCATCTATTTTCCATTGGCATGGGTGCCATGAAGTTAGCCACCTCTGTTTTTAGGTGTCCAAAGTCAGCTTTGGAGAAGTTTTTCATGGTGGATACCTTTGTGGGGGGGTGACGTGGATTTCCATGGTGATTAGTTTGTGATCGGATCTAACCAGGGAGGAATTGACTATTGGTGTTGAGCAGCGGTTGCCCATGTTAGTAATAAACAGGTCAAGGATGTTGCTTCTTCTAGTGGAGGTAAGAATGAGCTGGTCCAGGGCATTGGAATTGATTAATTCCAGGAAGCGTTGGGCCAATGCGTTGATGCATGAGTAGTTTTCCCAGCCGATGGAGGGGTAGTTGAAGTCATCTAGTATGAGTGTTGGGTTGGATTTTAATAGTTTCCAAGGTGCTTAGGAATGTGGAGTGAGAGTCTTGGGACATGGTTGGGGAACCTATAGCAGACTACGACCTGATTCACTGTCTTACCCAATGTTAGTTGTGCCTGGAGTATCTCAGATGCGTTATGCTGGGCTACTAGTCTGGAAGTGTGCATATCCTTTATGAATATGGAGACACCACAGCCTTTGGAGCTTTGGTCCATGTTCTGGGGCCGAAAAGTGTGGAATGAGTTATAGCCTGGTAGCGCAGGGGTGCTTTCTGCTGCTTTCAACCAGATTCAGTTACTACAGCAAGTAGAATTTGCTGTAGTAACTGAATGTTTCCATGATTCCATGAGTTCAATGGGTGTTTTCACAATTTTTTTCAGAATGCTTTATCCCACCTGCAAATCATGTGATTTGGTCTGGGCCTGTCTGGTCACTGGAAACTGTTGATCTGGTCATCTTTGGCATTTTTCCCGACAGTGACATCTACTTGCAAGCTTGACCCCCTCTCCCATCCCATAACTCCCTACTGCTGAGAGAAGAACTTTATTTCTGATTGCAGCCATTGCAACTACATTGTTTTGCATTCTTTTGAGTACTTGGAGGGTGTTTAACGCCTTTTTTGGTGCGGATAAGTGCGCAACTTTTCTTTTCTTAATAAGCATTTGGTGCTGTTTTGCTTTAGAATCTTGCTAGGTATTTTACAAACCTATTTTTCATCCCTTATACCTTCCTCATCCCTTGTTTTAAAAAAGAGTGTATAAAAATCTACTTTTACTCTCTTTTTTTTCCCCCTCTTTCTTGTCATCATTGTTTGTGTTGGAGTATTGACATTCTATTTGTCAATGAGAGTTTTGGTTTATTTTCATATTGGCCTAGAATATTTATAACAACCTATTTCTGTAATTGCTTGTTGGGAGTTCCGCTGTTGATTGTATGGTTTATTCTGAATGAAGCGAAACTGGCTTGTGAAGTTGAGGCCTCTGGTTTGAAGAAAGACAGAGAGTGTGGTCATACAATCTCTCCTCAGGACCCCTCCAGCATGGTTTGCCTAGGGTCATGAAGCTTATATGGTTAAAATTTAATTTGTAAACATTTTGGCTCCAGGACATTGTTGGACAGGAAAAAAAAGCTTGTATTAAAATGGCGGTTAAGATATGAGGTACCTGATAGGGAGAAAGAGTTCCAGACGAGGATAAACAATCCACTTGTCCAAAGAAAAATAAAGAAAAGAGGTAGGTGGATGGTCAAGATATTTTTATTTTGCAGAAATTGTCATCGGCCAGAGTACCTAGGGCCTCCACCTTTCCATTCCACCCAGGATAAGCTTCACTGTCCTCATATCCTCCCAGTTAGAGTATTCAGAGCACAAGCTTTCTAGGATTTTGTCTTTCCACCTTGGCTCTACAATGTCTTTCCTCATCTTCACATTCCTGAGGAGCATGACTCAATTTGATTGGGAAGACATGATGTCTGCTGTTGTGAATACTCCATTGCAGATGTTCTTCGTTCCACATTGCTGCAGTCCTTACTACTTAGTTTCTCCTCCGTCCAGTCGGCCCCATAATACCAGAGTATATGCTGATGCCATTGTCGGTAGACACGCATTAGACTGCCAGCACGTCAGACCGTGAGGGTACTAATCATGACCGACGTCATATCCTCAGTCTTTTTTGCCGCATGGTCCGATGCAGAAGCAGTTTTGCGAGTGCAGGTTGGCGTTCTGAAATATTTCCGAAACCGGAGTTTCAGACCGAATCAGAGTTGGCTAAGTACCCGTTGGGGAACATTTTGGTTTTTCTTGCCTCAGTATTTAACGGATGTCAGAAAAAGTGAATAACTGTATTTCTTGTGGGAAACAGATACCTCATAGGGATTACCATACCTTGTGTATACCTTGTTTAGGGCCTGAGCACGACGTTGTTGGATGCCGCTCTTGTGCTAGGTTTAACAAATGCACTATTAAGAGGAGGTTAGACTGTGCCAGGTTAGTGTTTGGGAAGCGTTGCAATTATAAAATGCCGTCGGATGCTCCGGCCCGCTTCGTCAAGAAGCGCAAGGACAAAACAGCGAAGCCTAGGGTTGATGAACCGCAGTCCCGGACGTCGGTTCTTTAGAAACTCAGTGGAGCCAGAGGTTTTGCCAGGAGTTTCTTTGGAGTCTCAGGCAGAGACTTTACTGTTACAGGATGTGCCTTCTCAGGAGGTAGGCCAGGCTGAGGGGCTTCTCAGGTAACTGTTCTTCCCTCTCTTCCCAAGGTAGTTAGAGCCTCTCCTTCTGTTGCCAAAACTTCTTTGAGAGGTAGGCCAAGTTTAGCTTCAGTGGGGGCTTCTCCTAGCACTTCAGGTTCTGTGCCTAAGAAACATATGCTTAAAATGGCAGAAGATTTGATTGCTATGATTAGAGGTTCTATGCCCCCTCCTGATAAGAGGCCTAGGGTGGAACCTGAGTTTGAGTGTTTGGAACAGTATTCAGAGGCTTCAGAGTCTTCTGCGGAAGATTTGCAGGAGTTTCCACCTTATTCTGATTCTGATGTGGATGATTCCACTCCTACAGCTTCTCCTCCTGAGGATTTCTCATTTTCAGAGACTCTGCATTCCATGAGAGAACACTTTAAATGGGAAGGCCAAGATTACTCTGATTCCAGGAAAAGGCTTAGGGAATTTTTATTTTTACCCCAACATAGGCCCTTAGCTATACCTCCTGTGTTGAATGTGGTGGAAGATGTTTTTGCAGAGGCTTCCCTGAACCCTGACTCTTTGCCTCCTGCTCCTGTTAAACCTGATAGGTACTATAGGGTGCCCGAAGCTCATAAGTATTTGAGTCCTAGGGCGGATCCAGAAACTGTTTCTCAGGGGCCTAAAGGTGTTAAGGCCTCTGTGGTTAAAAATCCTGTTCCCACTGATAAAGAGGCAAGGGCTTTGGATAGGTGGGGAAAGAAAGTGTATACTTCTTCCACTCTAGCCATGAGAGCGTTGAATTGTCAGTTTCACATGCTAAAATATCAAAATTATCTCCTTTCACAATTGAAATCTAAGGTGGATGCTTTGGCGGAAGGTATTGAGTGTAAAGAGTTGCTGGATTTAGTTCATGTGTCTGAACAAGTAGGTAAGCATTCTTTGCAATGTGGTTTTGATGCTGTACAGGCCTCCTCGAGGGTGGCTGCTACTAGTTCTGTTCTTCGCAGGCATGCCTGGTTGAGGGATCAGAATTTAGCTGAGCATGTTAAGACAAGGATTTTGGATGCTCCTTTACAGTCTGATGTGTTGTTTGGTTCGCCTGTGGAAGCAGTTTTAAAGAAAATGGAGGACAAAGCTAAGTCTATGCAAACTGTTAAAGATTTTTGCAGGTGCAGCCACCAAGTTTAGTAGAAATTGGCCTGCTAAGGGGTGGACATATCCTGCTTATGATTCCCAGTCTAGGGGTAGGTCTAGACGTGGTAGGGGCAGAGCTCAAGGTTCTTTTAGGCCTAGAACAGGGAGTTCACCTGCTCAGACTTCTGGTGAGGGCAGGGGTCAGTCCTTTAAGTAAACAGACCCAATGACCTGCCTTTTCAGCTGCCAGAAGATTCTCGTCTGGCAGCCCCTTTGGGAGGAAGACTGTCTCTTTTCAAAGAAAATTGGGATTTAATTACTCAAGACAGATGGGTGTTGGATATCATTCACCACGGTTACAGGTTTTATTTCCATACATTGCCCCTTTCAAAGGCATGCCAGACGTTCCTCCTCCACAAAGAAAAGAGGCTCACAAGCAAATTTCTCAGTTACTCCAGATGGGGGCCATTCAGCCAGTCCCTGTATCAGAAAGGGGCCTAGGATTTTATTCTCGCCTGTTCCTAGTACCAAAGAAGGGGAACACGTGGAGACCAATTTTGGATTTATCTCTCCTCAACACTTATCTGGACATTCCCAAGTTCAAGATGTTGACGTTACAACAGCTTTTACCTCTGCTGGGCAAAGATCACTGGATGGTAACTTTAGATCTCAAGGAAGCTTACCTTCATGTGCCTATAAGGCTAAGTTGCAGGAAGTATCTGCGGTTTCGAGCTGGAAATTCTCATTATCAGTTCTCTGCATTGCCCTTTGGCTTATCTACTGCCCAGAGTATTCACAAAGGTTCTGGCTCCAGTGATAGCTTACTTCAGGCTACAAGGAATTCAAATCTATCCTTACTTGGGCGACTGCCTGATTCTGGCTCAAGAAAAGGAAGACCTTCTACAGCATCTGGAATATGTTATAGCAGTGCTAAGATGCCTAGGGTATTCTGTGAACGAAATAAAGTCCAGTCTAGTACCCTCTCAAGACATGTGCTTTCTGGGTGTGAGACTGAATACAGCAGCCCAGATGGCCTTTTTAACCCGGACAAACAAAAGAGTCTATCACATTACTTCCATCAACTATCTCATCAGTCCGTGCTGACTGCAAGGACAGTCCTTCAAGCATTAGGGTTCATGGCATCTTGTATTCTGGTGCTTCCCAATGCCAAACTGCATATGAGGAAGCTACAATGGTATCTCAAAAATGTATGGACACAGCACTGCCAGGATTTGGACACTGTCATTCAAATAATACCTTGCCTTCAAAAGAATTTTGTGGTGGGCTCAGGAATGTCACCTAAACAAGGGACTCTCTGTGACCCGCCAGAGGTGAGTCAGATTTTAACGACAGATGCCTCGGACATTGCTTGGGAGCTCATCTAAATGGAAAGTGGATACAAGACAAGTGGCCTGCCAGACTACAGCATCTACATATCAACATGAAGGAGATGTTAGCAGTCCAGTTTGCATTAATGGCTTTCAAGGAGTTACTTCTTCCAGGGCAGGTGTTGATTCTAACAGACAACACAACTGTCATGTGGTACATCAACAAACAAGGGGGAACACATTCTTACCCATTGTGCAGGCAAGCAATGATTTTATGGGAGACTGCGCTCAGCTTGCAACTAACTCTTCAGGCAAGGTTTCTGCCGGGAGCACAGAACTCCTTAGCAGATGTGTTAAGCAGACAAATCATGGATCCCCACGAGTGGAAACTGGATCTTCATGTATTTCAAAGGTTGACAGTGTCCTGGGGAACTCCAGACATAGATCTGTTCTTCTCCACTAAACCACCAGCTGCCAAAGTTTTGCACAAAGAGGTTACATCACACAGCTTGGAAAGTGGATGCTCTTTCTTTCAGTTGGAAAAATCTTCATGTGTATGCGTTTCCACCTCTGCCTCTTCTTCCAAAGGTGCTTCTAAAGGTCAGACAAGACAAGCCAAGGATGATTTTAATAGCTCCAGATTGGCCTCGCAGCACTGGTACCCATTACTGAGGAGTCTAGTAAAGAAGCCTCCATGGCCTTTACCCTTGATTCCGCACCTGTTGTCTCAGAGAAGGCCACCTGCTCAATGTCAAGCTTCGCTCTCTTCATCTAACAGCATGGCATATTCTGTTTTGAGAAACAGCCGGTCTCAACTTCCTCAACAAGTTTTAAATGTGATTATGGAAGCTAGAAGACCTAGTACAAGGAAAGTGTACGCAGAAAAATGGAAGAGATTTTATTTTGGAGTGCAGCAAGAATTTGGATATTTCTGAGCCTAATTTGAGTGTGGCTCTTCAATATCTTACTGAGTTATTGGACAAAGGTTTGTCCTTCTCTTCCATTAAGATTCATGCTGCAGCAATTTCAGCTCACTATGATTGTGACCCACCATTGTTTTCGCATCCTTTGTTCAAGCAGTTTCTCAGAGGGGCAAAGAATTTAAGACCCCCACGTAGAGCTCCTACTCCTGCTTGGGATCTCAATTTTGTGTTGGAAAAACTTACTCTACAACCTTTTGAGCCTCTTGGGTACTGCTGATTTGAAATATTTGTCATGGAAGACTGCTTTTTGTTGGCTATTACTTCTGCAAGAAGGGTTTCTGAGTTGCAGGCCCTTATGGCAGTAGAGCCCTTTCTGATTTTCCATAAGGATAGGGTCTCATTACGTACTAATCCTTCCTTTATGCCTAAGGTGGTTTCTAGTGTGGCTTTAAACCAAACTATTCATTTGCCTACTTTCTATGCAGATCCCCAAAATAAAGGGGAAAAGATTTTGCACACTTTAGATGTACATAGGCAGTTGCGTTATTATTTAAGCAGGACTAAGGATTTCAGGCAGTCTCAGCAGTTGTTTGTTTCTTTTGCTTTGAGTTCTCAGGGCAAGCCTGTGTCTAAGCAAACTATTTCTAAGTGGATTGGGTTTTGCATTTCATTTTGTTATTCCCATCATGGCAAGGAGATTCCAGCTGGGATTAGGCCTCATTCCACTAGGGCTACTGCCACTTCAACAGCATTTCTAAGGGGTGGCAACTAAGGATATTTTGGAGGCAGCTACTTGGAGTTCAGTGCATACTTTCTCTAAGCATTATCACCTTCCTCTCTACTCTAAATCTAGGGCTGGTTTGCCACAGCTATTTTGCAAGGCATGTTGTCAGCTCCTGCTTCTTTATGATTTGCCAGCCTCCTTACCTCTGCTTTGGGATTCTACCCAATAGTAAGGACTGCAGCAATGTGGAGCGAAGAACATAGTACAGTTTTGTACCTACCATAAATGTAGATGTTCGAGGATCCACATTGCTGCAGTCCAATTCCTCCCTCCTTCCCCTCTGTGTTTAGGGGTGGTTGTGTAGGTGAGGTTATATGTTGATATTTTTGTATATATTTTGTATATATTGTACATATTTTTGGTGCAGGTATTTTGGGCCTTGTCTTTTTAGGGTCTTCTGACATCTGGGGCAAGAAAAGACTGAGGATATGACGTCGGTCATGCGCATTAGTACCCTGACGTACTGGCGTCAGTCTAATGCGCCCTGACCGACGTCAGCCATATACTCTGGTATTCGGGCCGACTGGACAGCGGACTACCCAATAGTAAGGACTGCAGCAATGTGGATCCTCGAACATCTACATTTATGGTAGGTACAAAACTGTACTTTATGGTTTCATATCAGGCCTTTCTGTGCCTAGGGTGGCTTGGGAAGAAGTCCTACCTACCTGTACTTTAGTTTCTCCTCCGGGTTCTATTTCAGCACCGGTAGCCCCATAAGTAGTACCAGAGTCTGTGCTGATGCCATTGACAGTAGACACCCTTTTTTTCAGTCTGCCAGCACGACAGACCGTGAGGGTCAAGGGTTTCAGCTCCAAGTGCTCTTTGTCAATGCCAGTGCCAACCCTGCCTGTTGTCAGCATCACTGCTGTCAGTGTCCAGCAGCCATTTGGCACCAAAGCCCATCTTGGCCCTGGAGCCCTTGACACCAGCATCTATCTTTCAGTGCAGAATGTTTTGGCCTGAATACCATGGGAGACATGTTAATGCAGACGAGATGTGATCTGGTTCCTTTGCAGGAGGAAGTACATGCTCTTTCTGCTGTGCCATCTCTGTCACCTCAGAATGAAGCCTTTAGCTACATGGTTCCACTGGACAAAGGACGTCATAGGCTGAGGTCTGGTGTGCCTTCTTTCCAGGACGGTTCTGACTCCTTCAAGGAGGAGGCAGTATAAGAAGAAGCACCTAGAATCCCCTTCAGAGTCTCCCACACCCAGAGATGCTTCTTGACAAAGGGGAGGTTCGCCCAAGTCCCCTCCGAAAATTTGTGATTTCCTGAAGATAGTGAGGTAGAAGGTATTCTGGTCAATAAACCCCTCTCCCTGAAGAAAGGGATTTTGCAGTAGACCTGTATGCTGTTTCCCTAGTGAGCCTGGGTAGTGCCACACACCCCCCCCATTAACAAGCTGGTAGACGTTATGTGCCCCAAAATATAGGTGAAGACTATCCTGACTGAGTCTGTCACATGGAAACCAAATAGTGTGCTGCAGACTCCCATAGATAAACAGCAGTGGGGAAAAGGGCCACTTGTAGATTTCACAGTGATGTCTACTGCCACCAAGCATGAGGTCCCAGAGAATATTTGGACTGTCCATCATCTTAAAAGAGAGCTTCAGATGATGGCTAGATTTGGGACTGCATGTTTGTATCCAGCATATTTTCAATCATGTCATTGAACTACCTGGCACATACAGTTCAGTTTCAGATGCACTTGATAGAGAAAATGTCAGACATTCTGAAACATTTGTCTGTGGGTGATGTAGGATGGCATTTAAAGACCCAAGTGGCAACTATAACATCTCTCTCTCTCTTCACTGGTCATGCATCTCATTCGTAATGTAACAGATGGGGCATCTAAAGTGGCGGGCTCAGGCATTGCAATGCAATGACAGATCTTGCTGCACTTCACTGACTTTGCAGACCATTTCAAGACAGTGTTCCTCAATGCTCCCATAGTCTCCATGTTTGGGCAAAAGTCAAAGATATGCTGTTGCATTGTGAGCAGGAGACCTTCAGTCTTGCTTCACATAGGGTCCATCCAGGTGGATCCCACAAGACCATAAAGGTTCCGAATTTTACTTTCTATTTTTTATGGTTACCAGAAGTACTCATGGCCTCAGACCAGCCCTTGACCCAAGTTGTTTGAATCAATATATGAAGAGAGAGTCATTCCAGATGGGCACAGTAAAGTCCATCCTTCCATGCTTAAAGGCATGAGGCTGAATGTGCTGTTTGGATCTCTAGAATGTGTATTTGCATATCAAAAGGACATGCTGGAGGGACAGATTCATAACCCAGAGCTCCCTTCACTCTGGAATAAAATCCCAGTCCAGGTTAGGCAGCGTCCCTCATTGACTCTCTTCAAGAGGAATCTTGATGAGTGGATGGGAGATAGTAGGTTTACCCCGGGTATCACTTCTGTGTCACTGTTAGACAGAGCCACAGTATACTAACCTCGAAAAAGGGCATAGCAAAATTCATTTAAAATGGGTGGCGAAAGCCAAACACACACTGGCTAGGCTTGTAAATGCCCTAGGGCAGATAACCTAGTATGAACCTATGAAAATAATGAAGCCTTCCGGAAGATTCCTGCTCTTTTAGGTGGGAGATGATTATCAGTTTTGAGTCCTGCCATTTGCACTTACCACAGCCCCCCCCCCAGTTGTTTATTATATGCATGGCTACTTTCGCAGCATACATACGACTGTTAGGAATGAGGGTCTTTCCCTTCTTGGATGACTGTTTCTTAGCTGCACTGTCTGTGAAAAAACTTCTCACTGAAAGACAGTATTTTCTCTAACTGTCTTTGGGGCACATGTTCATTGTGGCAACATCTCACCTTTGATTATCAAAATCCCTATTATTAACTGGCTGACAGCTGGATATAGTGAACCAGAAGGCAAAATTAGTACAAGGTGGGATCTTGGCCATAGTTCAGGAAGTGGCAACTCTCTCAAAAAAACTGTGACCACAGAGTTGTAAGGGTTTGGTCTGATGGCTGCTTGTATTCAGATAGTGCCACGTGCCTGACTGACCATGAGCATATTATTACAGTGGACTCTCAGTACACAGTGGGACCAGCAATCCAGTCCATGACTCCTTCAGTCAGACTTTTGGAAACTTGTTTGAAACATCTTCACAGGTGGACAGATCCACAAAGTCAGTCTGCAGGGGAGTTCCCTTTGTCTGACATACCCCCAGTGCCATGGTATGAATGAATGCATCTTTTTCTGAGATGGGTTCATTATCTAGGAAGGAAGGTGCAAGGTGCATGGACTCCACACAGATCACATGATGTTCATCATGTTGATCATTGCTGCAGTAACCTTAGATATATGGATTATATCCTGCCAAGGATATAACAGCCGGCCAGCTTCCAAAGCTTCAGGGCACCTTCCACATGCCCAACTGTCAGGCAAATCAAGCTGAGCTGACTGAGGCAAGTTTATGCACCAAATCCTTTAGAGCTTTACTGCCGCCAAAGAGTACGCTCCTCTAAGGCTTTTGATAGCATTTTATTTTACAGTTTAGTTGTTAGTTTTTCTTGCTTTTGATGATCGACGGCTGGGTTGGTGCTGTTCTATTGCTGGCAAATAAGTTCTTTTTGTGGAAAAAAACTTCCATTTTCTAAATATTGTTCGTGTTTTATCATTTTCCTTTTCATTTTAAAGTTAGGAGTTTAATGTTTTAATGGGCTGTCATGAGACTGCTCATGTTTACAAGTATGATACTCTCTCTCTTTGTTTTTCTTCCCTGTCAGTTTAAAAGTTGTGTAAAGTAACTGAAAAGCACTTTTTTTCTGTTGAGAAATTGTTTATTTTTCTTTTCTCATGCTGGCAAAGTATTTCAAGAGCTTTTTATTGTGCTTTTCTGTGAAAAAGTGATTTCTTTTAAGACTTGTAGATTTTACCAGCATTTGCATCTTGTCTTCCCCAGGAAAGAGGCACCTTTTTCAGTTTAACCATTGCACAGACTAGTGGTCCCACAGCTCATCCTTCTAGCCACAAAGAAAAAATAAGCAAACAGCCATTGCCACCAAAGCAGGCTAGCAATTTGCTTCAGCCACAAGTGGATGTCTCTGATGTAGCCATTTGTTATGTGCACTCATCTTTTACCCCAAATCCTTCTGATGTTGCACCTACAGCCACTGTGGACCCAATGGATTAGACACATCCTCTGCAGCTGTTGTCCCTTTAGTGAGTAAGGGAGAGCCACTCTTGTCAGTCCTGGGTGAGGGAGAGCCACTCTTGTCAGTCCTGGGTGAGGGAACAGGGAAGGCTTCCCTTTTTTGTCATAATTCTGTACCCATCCCTGGAGAAGCTGCTGCTCCATTAGTAACATGGTTGACCCAGTTTTTCCTGTCAAAAAGAAATAAAAATAAGCATGTCTTTTCTTCTTCATTTTCTTAGACAAGTATTTTACTGGATCTGGCTGTTGGTTTAATTCAGCCTGTCAATCCTTCTTGTAAAGTAATTTGTAGTAAAAGAAATAGGAATGCCTCTTTTCTTGAAGAGATTCAATATTCCGAATCGGAACAGGAAGAAGGAGACTGATGAGTTTTTCTCCTCAGATTTCTGACTCTGACATGGAGGAAGAGCTCAGTTTCTGATTCTCCACACGAGGGAGGGGGAGGTGGTCTCCTTTCTCTGAGAGTATTGCCAGAACTTGCCAGTATTTTCAGTATGAGAACACTGAAGGATGTTCATCGTGTTACCCTGCTGCAGTCTTCACACTTGGGTTATCCTGCCGTCAGGCGGTCCCGCAGTTGGCCCGAGTTCCAAAGTCTTGGTCCAGCGTCGGTTGCTGTCGCTTCTTCCCTGACGTCAGTGCGCCAGGGGTATATAAGAGGCATCCGACGCCATTTTCTTCAGTCTTTCTTGCCACGCGGTGCCCGAAGCAGAAGCAGTTCGCAAGTGCCATTCGGCCGACACATGAGATTTTCGATTTGAATTTCAGTCCGAAGTCTTCAATAAAGCGAAGTACCCCGTTGGGGAACCTTTTCTTGCCTCATTCCGATGTCAGAAAAAGTTAACAATTGCATTTCTTGTGGGAAGCAAATACCTCATAAGGGCTTCCATTCTTATTGTATTCCTTGCTTAGGCCCAGACCACGACGTCACAGGTTGTCGGTTTTGTGCTAGGTTTAATAAGCGAACTATCAAACGCCGTTTTGACTTCACTCGACATTACTTTGGTAGGAAATTTAATTATATCATGCCGTCGGAGCAGCCGTCAAACGGCATGCATAAAAAACGCAAGGATAAGGACAGGCAGCCTAGGAACAAGCCAGACTCCAAGGCCTCTACTGGGCCTGTCGCCGGTTCTCTGGTTTTCAGTGAGGCGCCTACGCAGCCCCTGACGACCACAGAATTGGAACCCCAGACAGCTGCGGATTCTCAAGCGGAGTGTACTAGGCCGATGCAGCCATCCTTATTAGGCCCTTCCGACACCGGAGCAGAAGGAGATCACGGTGCAGTGGAAACACCTTCGGTTTGCAGAAGGTGTCTTCAGACCGACTACACTCACCATTAAATCTTATGCTAAGCTTAAAACTCCTTTAAAACCAAAAGACTGTACATCAGTCTGCAGTTCAAGAACCCATGCCTAAGAAACAGATGCTTAAGATGGCTGAAGATTTGATTACTCTAATCAGGGGTTCCCATCCCCCTCCAGATAAAAGACCAAGACAAGAGGAGGATTATGCTTCCTCTGACCAGGTTTCAATTTCCTCAGATTCTTCTGAAGAACAGGATTACACTATTCCCCCTTATGAGGACTCTGATGCTGAAGACTCTATTCCCTCAGCATCTCCCCCTGAAGACTACTCCTTTGGGGAAACTTTACATACCATGAGGGAACATTTCCACTAGGAAGGCCAGGACTACTCTGATTCTAAGAAAAGGCTCCGAGAGTTCCTTTTACTACCCCAACACAGACTACTTGCTATCCCCCCAGTTTTAGATATTGTGGATGATGTTTACTTGGAGTCTAGTCTAAATCCCGACTCTCTACCTCCTGCTCCAGCCAAACCAGACAGATACTACAGAGTACCTGATTCATACAAATTCCTTTATAAAAGCCCTATGGCTGACCCAGAAACAATTTCCCAGGGTCCCAAGGGGGCTAAAGCTTCTATGGCTAAAAATCCTGTGCCCTCTGAAAGGGATTCCAGAGCCCTAGATAGATGGGGAAAGAAAATATACACCTCAGCAACTCTGGCTGTGAGAGCATTAAATTGTCAGTTTCACATGCTGAAATAACAGTTCCTAATGTCTCAATTAAAACAAAAAATGAGCACACATACTGAACAGTCTGAATTCAAGGAAATGCAGGATCTGTTGCATGCAGCTCAACAGGTGGGCAAACATACTTTACAATGTGGATTTGATTCATTGGAAGCTTCCTGTAGAGCAGCTGTTACTGGGTCTGTCATACGTAGACATGCTTGGTTAAAAGAACAAACCCTACCTGATCATGTTAAAGCAAAATTATTGGATGCACCTTTACAGCAGGATGTATTATTTGGTGTCAAAGCAGAAGAGGTTTTAAAGAAAATGGAGGATAAGGCAAAGTCTATGCAGACAGTCAAGGATTTTTTACAGGTGCAACCTCCTCGTTTCAGCAGAAATTGGCCAACAAAAAACTGGTCCTTCCCAGCTTCTGACAGATCACAGAGGGGCAAATACAGATGCCCAAGGGGCAGAGGCCAGTCACAAGGCCCTTAAAAACCTCGCCAATGGGGTACTGCTACCCAGAAAGGAGGAGAAGACAGGCCCCAAGCTAGCAGAAGACAAACAATGACTCAATCCTCAAACTACCAAGCAAATCTCTCCTGGCAGCTCCCTTGGGAGGAAAATTAGCATTTTTTGCAGACAACTGGCACATCATCATAAAAGACAAATGGGTCCTAAACATTGTCTCACAGTGATACAGATTCCACTTTCATATCTTGCCAAGGATAAAAGGAATGCCAAACCTGCCACCAAATCAATGGGCAGAGACACAAAAACAAATTACAGCTCTCATGGACATGAGCCATTCAACAGGTACCTACACAGGAACAAGGACAAGGATTTTACTCAAGACTCTTTCTAGTCCCAAGAAAAGACAAAGCATGGAGACCCATTCTGGATCTTTCAATTCTGAACACCTATCTGCAAGTACCAAAATTCAAGATGCTAGCACTACAGCAGCTTCTTCCCATGCTGGGCAAGAATGCTTGGCTAGTAACGTTGGACCTCAAGGAGGCATACCTGCATGTCCCTATCAGACAAAATTGCAGAAGATACCCTCCACTTCATTGCAGGTTCAATGCATTATCAATTCTCTGCACTGCCCTTTGGCTTATCTACTGCGCCCAGGGTCTTCACAAAATGCCTGGCACCAGTAATTGCATACTGCAGACAAAGAGGAATTCAAATATACCCATACCTGGAAGACTGCCTTATTCAAGCAGAAAGCAAGGACGTTCTTTTAAAGCATCTGGCATTTGTCAAACACCTTCTAAGTTGCCTAGGGTACACAGTAAACAAAAAGAAATCAAAACTAGTGCCCTCACAAAACATAATATTCCTGGGTGCCAGCTTGAATACAATGGCCCAGATGGCTTATCTCATGCCAGACAAGCAACAACAGCTGACTCAATATTTCAAAATAATGGCAACAAAGACCCAACTCCCTGCAAGAAAAATTCTGCAGGCCTTGGGATTCATGGCATCTTGCATACTACTAGTACCATTTGCAAAACTGCATATGAGGAAATTACAATGGTACCTGAAAAGCGTATGGACTCAGCACAGCCACAGCTTGGAAACAATGATACCACTCATTCCCTGCCTTCAACAGGAGTTTCTATGGTGGGTACAAGCATGTCACCTCAACAAGGGTCAGCCTTTCACCTTACCCACAGCCAGGCAAACTATGACAACAGATGCATCGGACTATGTCTGGGGAGCACACATGGTAGGACAGTGCATTCAGGGCAAATGGACTACAGATCAAAGGCATCTGCATATCAATCAAAAAGAAATGCTAGCAGTACAGCATGCCCTAACATCTTTCAAGGACCTCTTGCACCCAGGACAACTAATAATAAAGACAGACAACACCACAGTAATGTGGTACATAAACAAGCAAGGGGACACACATTCCTACCCTCTGTACAGGCAAGCAATGACCTTGTGGAACACCAGGTTCAATTACAAGCACAATTCCTGCCAGGAAAGAAAAACACATTGACAGATGACCTAAGCAGAAACATCATGGATCCACACAAGTGGAAACTAGATCCACAAGTATTTGCAATGATAGCTCAAAAATGGGGATGCCCAGACATAGATCTGTTTGCCAGCCCCCAAAACTACCAACTTCAAAAATTTTGCACAAGGACATTCCATCCACAAGCTTGGAAAGTGGACACCCTCTCATTCAGTTGGAAAACATTAACAGTGTATGCCTTTCCTCCACTGCCTCTTCTAGCAAAGGTACTGCTGAAAGTCAGATTAGAGAGGCCACAAATGATACTCATTGCACCAGACTGGCCACGCCAGCATTGGTATCCAATTCTAAGGAACATGGCCCACGGCCCACCATGGATTTTACCACAAATTCCTCATCTGCTCACCCAGCAAGACAATCAGATTCTACACAGCCAGCTCAAGACTTTAAACATGGCTGCATAGCAAATTACCTAAACAACCAGCCAACACCTCTGTCCAAAGCTGTTATGGATGTCATTCTGGAGGCCAGGAGGCCCAGCACCAGGAAAACCTATTCAGACAAATGGAAAAGATTTTGCGCCTGGAACCAGGCTAAAGGCCAAAATCCCCTTGATCCAAACATTCCTCAGATTCTGCAATATTTAACTGAGATGTTGCACAAAGGACTTTCCTTTTCATCTATTAAGATCCACGCCTCAGCAATTTCAGCTCATTACAACACAAATGCTCCTTTTTTCTCACATCCACTCCTAAGACAGTAGCTCAGAGGGGCTAAGAACATAAGACCGCCCAGGAGAGCACCAACACCTACTTGGGATCTCAACTTTGTTCTGGAAAAGCTTACACTGCCGCCCTTTGAACCAGCTTTTTCAGCTGATTTAAAATTTCTTTCATGGAAAACTGTCCTGCTACTAGCAATAACCTCAGCTAGAAGAGTCTCAGAGCTACAGGCACTAATGGCAGTGGAGCCTTTCCTCATTTTTCATCAAGACAGAGTCTCTCTACGAACTAACCCTTCCTTTATGCCAAAGGTGGTATCCAGTGTGGCCCTAAACCAAACCATTCATTTGCCCACCTTCTTCCCAAATCCCCAGAACAAAGGAGAAAGACTCCTGCACTCTTTGGACATTCACAGACAATTACGTTACTACTTGGATAAAACTAAGGCTTTCAGAAAATCTGACCAACTCTTTGTAGCCTATGCTGCAGGATCACAAGGAAAAGCGATCTCAAAACAGACCATTTCAAAATGGATAGGGCATTGCATATGTTTCTGCTATACGCATCATGGGAAACTGGTACCTGCTAACATTAGGTCCCACTCCACCAGGGCTACAGCTACATCAGCAGCCTTTCTCAGGGGAGTGCCAACCAAGGATATTCTGGAAGCTGCAACTTGGAGTTCAGTGCACACCTTCACCAAACACTATCACTTACCTCTATATTCTAAGACTAGAGCTGGTTTTGCCAATGCAGTTCTGCAGGGCCTACTAGCTTCTTCTAACCCTGTTTAACTCCACCACCCATCCTTAGCTTTGGGATTCAACCCAAGTGTGATGACTGCAGCAGGGTAACACGATGAACATAGTACAGTTTTGTACCTACCATAAATGTAGATGTTCGAGTGTTCACCCTGCTGTAGTCCAGGTTACCCTCAATCCATCCTAGCTGAACTTATCTATACCACTCTATCCTATACAACCTTTGTGGTGTATTTGCTTGTGCCTGAATGTATTGTTTTATTTTTATATAGCTATATATATATATTGCCTACCTATTGGGGGCACCTGACATCTGGGGCAAGAAAAACTGAAGAAAATGGCGTTGGATGCCTCTTGTATACCCCTGGCGCACTGACGTCAGGGAAGAAATGACAGCAACCGATGCCGGACTAAGACTTTGGAACTCGGGCTGACTGCGGGACCGCCTGACAACAGCATAACCCAAGTGTGATGACTGCAGCAGGGTGAACACTCGAACATCTACATTTATGGTAGGTACAAAACTGTACTTTTTTCAGTCCCTCAGAAAATAAACATGAGTTGTTGGGTCTACCTGATATTGCCGACAGTCCAGAAAGCTGACAACCATATGGCCAACACCATATGATCGACATTCGGATTGCCGATAGTGGGAAACCCGCATCGCACTATAGTGCGGAATAGAAAGATTTCCATTCCTGCACTGTAGTGCGATCTTGGAGTTGGTATATTAAAGTTATGGGGGGGGCCCAGGGGGGCAGAGCCCCCCTGCTAGCAGTTGAAAGGGAAGTTTGTTAGTTTTTTATGATTTTATTGTGTTGTCGAGATTTTGGTTGTCGGTGATGTGGTGTCTGCCATGTCGTTATCGGTGTTTTGAGGTTTTGGTGTTTTCAGGTAGTTCCGAGTTGTTACATAAGGAATTTCCAGAACACCCATTCCTTTTTATCCTGAGTGCTTTGCAGGATGTGTGTGTTACTGCCTGCAATTTTCGTAATAGCAAGCCAGCTGCCCCTAAAAAGGCCAGATAGGCTATATAAAGTTTCTCAGTCTTAAGTTTTTATCCACTGTTCCCAAACCTGACCCAGAAGCTATAGCTTTAATTGATTCCAATGCTACTAAACTTTTAATTGTGATCCTACTCTTTTTAATAAGGATGGAAAAAATATTGATAAGTATGACAAGTATTTACTTCTGCAAATTAGATTTTTCAGGATTTTGAATTTAAAGGCTCATATGTTAGTTTGTTCTGACTAATTGTAAGGGGAAAAAACCTTTGAAAACCGTCCTAGCCATTGGAAAACACTAAGGCAGAGAACACATTTGTCATCTACATGAAAACTGGGAGGACATTTGATTGGCTGACACAGAAAATGATGAACATAGTACAGGTGTGTAGATTTACTTACTATAATGGTAGATAATCAAATCCCCCATTGTTGCAGTAGCTGCACCCACCCACCACCCTCCTCCTGTTATAGTTGTTTGGATATAATGTGTGGATTACTGTTACTTCTTTATAAGTTCAGGATGAGTAAGCCCTTTCTCTATGAATGGGCAATAACGTCTTGAGGTTTTGTTCACAGACTGATTTCTCTCCTTTAGATTAACCAGTCAGCAGTCAGACTGAAGATCTGGGAGGGAGTCGGACTTTTGTGAAGTTGTCCATTTATTGTACCCAAGGCAGGATATATCCCATATAGCCAAAAGGCTACTGCAGCAGTTAAGAATTCAAACATATGCTGTTATGGTAACTGCAACTTACAGAACTGTACTTTCTTTTCTCCTTGTGCCCAGAGGCCATGAGGGTGTGGCAGTGGGGGAGGTCTTCACAGCATGTTCTGATAACAGTGCACATTCTAAAGTGGACGAACTTCCTAGTGGACAGGCTCAGCCATTGCGTCCTCATGCCTCTCAAGTTGTTCCTTAATCATTCAGTGGTAATTAAGACATTTGGGTGGTGTTAGCTTAGCTGTGATTTCTCTGCATTTCCTCACACTACAAAACACAGCATCTATTTTGCCTTCTTCCCTTCACAAGGACAGACACCTAGGGACGATCTGGTTCATCTTTAGCCACCTGGACTATTGTATACCTTCTTTTTTCTGTTAATGACCAACTTCTTACAGATTACATCCATGTGCAAGGAGGTAGTTTCCTCTTAACCTCCTCTACTGGACCAGGCAACTATGGCTCCCAATACTCTGGCTTCACCTTGAGCACATCCCTTCCATATCTTTTTTCTTACCCATCCGGCAAGGCTCATCAGGAAATCACATCCCTCAAGTTAACCACTTAGTTCCTTCAATTACAGTGAGGGCCAATAATCCAGCCTTACCTTCCAGACTACTTCAGATTCTAACCACCCCTCAAATGGAATACAGTAGTAAACAACATAAATGCAAATGGATAAAGATGCTTATTTTGGACAGTCAGTTTGGACTCATAGTCATCACCTAGTCCTTCTGTTCTGCAATTTCAAGCTGGTCTTTTTGATATAGGTGCTAGGTACTCTATGAGCAAAGTGCAATTAAGTTCTATATCAGACTTTTTCTAGTCCCATTTCTGAGTCCCTAACCTCTTAAAAGGTATGTAGAAAGTGCATTTTTCTTCTTGGGTTACCCATCAAAGACCCCACTGCACTGTGGGATTTTATATCTGTTCTTCAAGCACTCACCATCCACCCTTTCAGCATGCCTCTAATTCTTCCTTAAAACCTTTTTTTCGGAATACTTCATTCCTGATCACCATTACTTCAACTATAAAGAATATCTGAACCACATGACTTGTCTTGCATGCATCATCTGGTTTTCTTAAAATTAGTGTCTGTCTCGGACCAAATCCAACCTTTTTAAAGTATCCTTGGAAGACTGACTTAAACCAGGCTATTAATTTGATGGTCTTCTTTCCAAATGAAGTCTAGTGAAAGTGGATACCAGTTTCATACCCAAGGCAACTAAGGTTTTGCCTTCACTGTACAATATCAATACAGAAAGAAGACCATCTTTATATATCCTTTTTGCAGACTAAACTACAAGCCATAGAGTCAAAAATCAATTTACCTGGATGGCTGTAATTTTCCAACTCTTTCATTTACTCTTTCCATAAACCATTACCATCAAGACTTAAAGCACACTCCACATGATCTCGACCTGTATGGCTTACTTAAAGTTTTGTTACAGATGAAACCTTTGCTGCAGCAGCATGATCAACAAATGCACACCTTTATCAAGCACTATAAACTTGAACCTTGTATGGAGGGCCAGAGCTTCATTTGATTGTACCATTCTGTGGGGTATCCAACCATGGCAACACGCAGATGGGGAACGTACCTGGGGATTCTGTCCTAACCATCAAGACAGACTTGGGAGACAGTATAAAATGTGAAAGTTAAGAACTTTAATGTAATCGTGAATGCTTGTTGTCACTCTCTGTCTGTCTAGATGTTCCACCGACCATCCAATTTCCAAATTGTCAGTCTTTATCCAGGCCAAGTTTTTATTGTTTCTGTGGCTACTAAAGGGCAAAGTCAGTCTGAGAGAGAGGAGGAGGATCATACAGCATTATAGGAGGGGGGGGGGGGGCTTGAGTGCTGGAGAAGCTGAGTGATAAATTGCCAGCTAGGATGCACTGCAAGAATGGATAACCTTTGAGACAGTTGGATCAGGACAGTAAGGATCTATTGTTAAGTACAAAACTTTCATTTTTGCTCACCTTTTGCTATGCAGAGCTTTACAGAGGGTAACCATAGTGGAAGAAGGAAAAGAGGTCTTCAGACCTTTTCTTTCTCAAAGTGGGATGGTCCCTGAAAGCTTTTCCTTGACATTTCCATACTGAAGACATTTTTCCATTCATAAAAACAAAAATGAAAATAGCAACAAAGCAGACCTTCCTTTCCTTACTGATGTCAAGTGCACAGCTTGTCTTACTAGATTTGAAAAATGCCTACCCTGTGTTAGGTTCATAGGTAGGTACTAGGCTATAGGCCCTAGGGCCTATACAAGCCTAGCCAAAAAGGTACCCTGGCTTTCGCCACCCAAGAAAATTATTTTCCTGTGCCCCTGTCAAGCAGAACCACAGAAGTGATCCCCGGGGTGAATTTCCTATTACCCATCCAGTCATCAAGATTTTTCTTGAAGAGTGCTAATGAGGAGCTCTGTTTGACATAGGTAGTCTGTTCCAGAGTCTGGGAAGTCTCTGGGACAGGAATCTGTCCCTCCAGCATGTTCTTTTTATTGTGGTGACAAGGTTTAGGTTCCCAGAACGTGTAGTTTGGAGGGATTGGGATTTCTTTAAGTGGAGCATGTCCATCAGCTCTGGGTTTGACATAGCTTTGTATGTTAGGCAGAGATCGCCTCTGAGTAGGCAATATGCGACGGAGTAAAGCTGGAGTTTTTTGAGTCAGTCTGTGTAAGGCATCTAAGTGAGGCCCGTAATCCTCTTTGTGAGGTATTTTTGCAACCTCTCCAGTTGTTGTAGATGTCTTGTGAGGTACATACCAAAAGGGGCGTTGTACTCTATAATGTTCATAGGTTCATAGGTTCATAGGTTCATACTAGGCTATCTGCCCAAGGGCATTTATAAGCCTAGCCCATAGTTATGTGGCTTTCGCCACCCCTTTAGTTTGAATAAAAACTATGCCTATCATTTTTCTGTGCCTCTGTCAAGCAGTGACACTGAAGTAATCCCTGGGGTATATCTGCGATCTCCCATCCATTGGTCAAGATTCCTCTTGAACAAGGCCAGCGAGGTGCTCTGCCTCACATGTACCGGGATTTTGTTCCACAGCATAGGGAGTCTCTGGGTGATGAATCTGTCCCTCCAGCACGTTCTATTTATAACCGTGTCAAGGTTTAAGTCTCCGCCTTGTGGTTCTGAGGGATCTAGATTTTTGAGGTGAAGCATATTCATCAAATCTGGGTTTGACATGGCCTTATATGTCAGGCACAGGTCACCTCTGAGCAAGCGGTATGAGACTGAATAAAGCTGGAGTTCTTTCAGTCGGGCAGCATAAGACATATTTTTGAGACCCTTTATCCTTTTGGTGAGGAACTTTTGGGGCCTTTCAAGCTGCATCAGGTGTCTGGTCAGATACATTCGAACGGGCATTGTACTCAATCATAGGTCTAATGAGTGATGAGTACAGGGGACGATGACCTCCCTTGATCTAGATGTGAATCCCTTCATGATCAGGTGGGCGATATAGAAGGTTTTCCTAACTACTTTAGCAACATGAGTGTCAAGCGAAGACTACTGTCAACTTGGGTCCCCAGATCCCTGATGACTTTTCTGTGCTCAGTGGATTGTCACCTATATGGTAGCTAGGGGTAACCTTGTTTTTCCCGAAGGGTATGACTATGCATTTTTGGCGTTTAACTTCAGGCCATGGCTCTGGCACCAGTTATCCGTTTCTGTGAGGCCCTTCTGGAGGATATCTGTGTCAGATGTGTTTTCGACTATGGCCCAGTTTGCAGTCATCTGCAAACTTTGTCAGCCATAACCCTCCTGTGTTTGCTTGTACTTCAGAAAAGTAGATGCCGAACAAGAGTGGACCCAGGACTGAGCCCTGTGGGACACCACTTGTGACAGGCTTTGAGTCTGACATGGCTCCAGCAACTCTGACCCTGTGGGTTCTGTCGCTTAGCCAGTTTGCAACCCATCTTGTGATGTATGGGTTTACATTCAAGCTGATGAGTTTTCGATGATACCTGAGTGGGGTATTGTGTCAAGGCCTTTGCCAGGTCGAGGTAGGCTGTATGGACTGCCTTTCCTCATCAATGGCCTTGGTGACTGTCTCGAAAAAGTCAACCAAGTTTAAGAGGCAGGATCTGCCTTTGACAAAGCCAAACTGGGTTGGATCCAAAGTCTGCAAGTTCCCTATGTCTTTATTTATGAGTTCCATTATGATCCTCTCCATGGCTTTGCAGATAAGGCTTGTCAAGCTAATGGGGCGGTAATTTCCAGGGTCTGTAGAGGCACCGCCTTATGAAGTGGGACCACAGTCGCCGGCGCCACTCCTTGGGTGCGTATCCTGAGGTGAGGCTAAGATTAAACAGCTGTCCTAACTGTGGGTTTAATTCTCGTTGAGTTCATGAAGCACACAGCCGGGGACACCATCCGTCCCATGGATGCTGTGTTTTTGCCTTAGTGAGGGCAGTTCTCACCTGGGCGTTGGAGATGTTTGGGGGCTACAATCCTCTGGAATAGATATCTCTCCTTTTGGGGAGGGGAGAAGTTTGCACTGAACCTGTCAGCCAGTATGTTAGCAATGTGTGTAGGTTCAGTAATTTTCACATCATTTTGAACTAATTCTGAGCATATCTGGGAGTTTCCTCCTAGGTTTCTAACATAGCTAAAGAAGGCCTTATGATTGTCTTTAGAGTCCTTGGCGATTTTTCTCTCAAAATTTGCCTTGGATGATTTTATGAGAGCTCTTAGTTTTTACTTATAATGATCAAAGGTGTCTTACCTTTCAAGGATTTTGCTCTATCTTGTAGTAGCTTCCTCCTTTTGTTGTAGAGCTTGTTTATGGCTGGGGTCCACCAGACTGGACGCTTGCCTTTGGTACAGAGAGTCTTAGTTTTGTTTGGGATTGCCTGATCCATGCAGTCCTGTAGGTGCTGGTAGAAGGCATTTGTAAGTGATTCAGCGGTTTGAGTAATGTTTACCACTGGCTCAGGGGCCTTAAAGGAGACCACACTAGTTTTTAGAAGTGTGAAATCGGCTTTTGAGAAGTTTTTCACTGTGGTCTTTTTGTTTCAGGTGGGGCGGATGAGGACCTCCAGCGAGATTAGTTTATGATCTGATCTCACCAGTGAGGGGTATACTTCGGTGTTGAACATTTTGATCCCATGTTCGTGATGATGAGATCAAGTATGTTTTCACCTCTTGTGGGGATGGTGACTAGTTGTTCCATGGCATTTGAGTTTATGAACTCCAGGAATCTTTGGGTTAGAGTGTTCGGGCTTGGGTAGTGTTCCCAGTCTATATTAGGGTAGTTGAAGTCACCTAGTATGATGGTGTTTGGAGATACATTTATCCCTCCAATGTTTTCAGGAAGGCCATGTGAGGTTCCTGAGTTTGAGAGGGTGGCCTGTAACATGCTACAAATTGCAGAGCAGTCTTGCCTATGGTTAATTGCACCTGGATGGTCTCAGATGCATCGTCGTTGCCACCAACCTTGAGGTGTGGGTGTCCTTTATGAATATGGACACCCCTCCTTCTTGGTGTTGTCTGGATTTTGGGGCGGAACGTATGATATGAGGTGAAACCTGTTAGTGCTGGGGTGCTCTCAGGAGCCTTGAACCAGGTTTCTGTCACAGCACAGACATCGATGTTCTCCATATTGAGAAGGGCCTCGAGTCGTGCATCTTGAGATTGAGACTTCTGGCATTGAGCAGCATTACCCTTAGTTTTTCCTTTTTGGTGTTCTAGGGTGGTAGGTTTAGAATTTGAGCCTTGCCTATAAAAGGCACTATGGGGGTGGCAAGAGCCTTTGCCAATATCCGGAAGCCCAGGGGTGACAGGTGCAAGCCGTCCCTTGTCAAGCAGCATGGCTTGTCCAGCATGTCATCCCAGGCAGACAGACATTGGATCCCCTTTGAATGACACCAGAATTTAAGCCAATTATTAAAGCTGATCATCTTATCACTGTATTGTGGCATCATTCTAGGTGAAGGTAGGATACTGCTCAAGGTCAGGGTCATACCTGCCTGGGCTACATAATCAGAGAGCTCCTCAACGTCCCTTTTCATGTAGTCCAAGGAGGTACGTCTCAGGTCGTTGACACCAGCGTGGACAATGACTGAGTCGTACTTGTACCTGCTGTTGAGAGACCTGAGTGCTTGCGTTATGTGGCGGATTCTAGCGCCCGACAGGCAGCTTACTGTGACCTTCTCCTTACTCAGTCTGGTGGCGGGGCGCCAGTGTGTCTGACTATGGAATCACCAATGACAAGTGTGTCTGGCATTTTGTTTGGCCTTAAGGGCTGTGACTGTTTGACACTCTGACTGTGTGGTCTATGTGTTGCATGTGTTGGGTCGTGAGGTGGTAGTTGTTTGGGTGTCTGCTTTGGTGGCCTCTGCTGTTTTGGTAAATTTTGACCAGAGCCTCCGAGTATGTCTTTGTGTGAGTATGTGTATGATTTGAAGTTGTGATGGTACCATGTGTGACTGGGTATGTATTGTGTGTGGTTGCCTTCTCCTCCTGTCTGGTCTTGCCAGTCCTATGTTGAGAGAGCTCAGCCTCCAGTTTGGCCGTATAGTTGCATCTCGCATGTATTTGTGTTTTGTGGGAGAAGGAGAGGATTGTCTGTGTACATGAGGCAATTGTAACATTGCCTCAATATTCCCAGGTTCACCAGTTGAGCTGGAGAGGACACTAGCAACTGATCCCTCGACATACTAGAAGTAGTAGATAAAGAACTTTCAAAGGACTCGGGGAAGTGGGTTTTGGGCTGGTGGGGTACTATCTATAATAAGAGTGCTTTATCAAGGTGCAAGTACTGTAGGAGTAAGTGCTAGGCTTTACAGATAGAGAATAGTCTACTTGGGAATCAAGTAGAGATGAACTTTTCAGTTATAGGATATGCTGGTTAGATCAGCAGTACAGTTTAGCGTGTTTTATAGCAGGGGCTGAAGGGAGCTAGGAATTGGCCCAAAGCGACCAATGGACTACTAGTTTCTGGCTGAAACTTCACCAAATCGGACAAAAGGTCGCTCAGTGCTTCCCACTCCCACTGGTAAGCAAAGAAACTTCCCTCCTTCCTAATAAGGCAATGGATCAGTAACAGGAACTAAAAACAAAGCCCAGGGATCAGCAACTCTGAAACTGGACTACTCTAGTTCAGTAAAGTGGGAAAACAAGAGATTTTTTGTTTTATTACAGAGATAAGGAAAAAACAGACAGTAAATGCTATAAATGCTGTAAATCGGCTAGCGACTTTAGTGTGTAGCCTACAGAAACAATTTGCAACAATTAGTAACTTAAAGTGCAATAAACAGTGTAAAATGCAGAAATCACTTAAAGTAGCAGTAAAACAGGCTAAATGCAGTCGCTAGCTTAATAACAGTGGGAAAGCCACAAAAATACTTATATCTGGTAGAAAGTCACTCTTTAGCTCTCTGCTGCTTGGATCACTCTGCAGGCCACCACGAGGATCTGTGCAGAGTTGGTACAAGCTGGAAAACACGTGTTTAGCGTGTTTTATAGCAGGGGCTGAAAGGAGCTAGAATTGGCCCAAACGACCAATAGACTACTAGTTTCTGGCTGAAACTTCACCAATTCGGACAAAAGGCTGCTCAGTGCTTCCCACTCCCACTGGTAAGCAAAGAAACTTCCTCCTTCCTAATAAGGCAATGGATCAGTAACAGGAACTAAAAACAAAGCCCAGGATCAGCAACTCTGAAACTGGACCACTCTAGTTCAGTAAGGTGGGAAAACAAGAGATTTTTTTACAGAGACAAGGAAAAAAACAGACAGTAAATGCTATAAATGCTTTTAAGTGGCTAGCACACTTGAGTGTGTTAGCCTACAGGTAAAATTAAGCAACAAATAACTTTTAAGAGTGCAAAACAGTTAATCAACACAAAACAGTTTAAATAGAATGCAGAGCTGTATAAACAGGCTAAGATGCAGTCGCTAAGCAGTAAATATTCAAAAAGCCAGAAAAAAATACTTAAATCGGTTATAGCAAATACAGTTATAACAAATGCTCTGAAATATACTGTATATTTCCAATATGTTTGAGAAGGACAGTCAGAACACAAGAAGGTTCAGCTGAAGAAGAAAAAGTTTTGTTTTACTTTTGAAAAGGTAAAAAGGAGGAACAGAAGGCCTTATCAAATGTTCTCTCTGTATTAAGAAGAATGAGCTAATGACACTAGACTGGGAGGTGTGTCACAGTAGGGGCGGGCAACTGCAAAGCCACCAAGTATAAGAGTAAGACACCAACAGGGAGGGTGGGACAAAATAGCCTAAGACAACAAGCTATGACAGTTTTTAAACAGAAAAAGATTTCTGAAGATTCTGAATAGACAAAGTGCTTTATATATATTAAATTATAAAACAGTAATCTGTTAAAATAATCAAAAAATACTTATATTTTGTAGCTCAGTTGCGGTCAAACAACTTCTCCAGCCTGCACCAAAGACCAGAACAACAACTTTTTTTTACAAGAACACAAAAGAACCAGCCCCCACTAGCCAAGAGATAATTACACAGAGTAAATGTTTCAGTTTATACAATAGCCTAAGACAACAAGCTATGACAGTTTTTAAACAGAAAAAGATTTCTGAAGATTCTGAATAGACAAAGTGCTTTATATATATTATTTATTATATATTATATATATTAAATTATAAAAACAGTAATCTGTTAAAATAATGTCTAATGAGTGATGAGTAGAGGGGAACAGTGACCTCTTTTTTTTCTGGATGAGAAACCTTTTGTGATGGTGTGCCACATAGAAGGATTTCCTGACCACTGTGGCGATGTGATTATCAAAGGAGAGACTACTGTCCATCTGTGTCCCAAGGTCTCTTATCACACTTTCAGTGTTAAGTAGACTACCGCCTATGTGATAGTTCATGGGTACAGAGTTTTTACCAAAGGGGGATGACCATGCACTTTTTGGCATTGAGCTTAAGACCATGGCTTTGACACCAGGCATCTGTCTCAGTGAGGCCCTTTTGTAGGATGTCCACATCATTAGGAGTTTTGATTATGGCTCCTAGTTCACAGTCATCTGCGAATTTAGTTAGCCAAAGACCTTCTGTGTTAGCCTGTACTTTAGAGAAGTAGATACCAAACAGGAGAGGACCCAGGACTGAACCCTGTGATACTCCACTTGTCACTAGTCTGAAGTCTTGATTTGGAGTCTGCTACTTTCACAGTGTGGGTTCTGTCGGTAAGCCATTTGGCAACCCATCTTGTGACATAGAGATTTATACCTAGTTTAGTGAGTTTATCTATAATTCCAGAGTGGAGGATGGTGTTGAACACCTTGGCGAGATCTAGATAGGCTGTGTGAACCACTTTACCCTCATCTATGGCTTTGGTGACTACTTTAAAGAAGTCTATCAGGTTTAGGAGACATGATCTGCCTTTAAACTCGAACTGTGTGGGGTCCAGAGTTTGGAGATCTCCAATGTCTTTGTTTATGAGTTCCATGATGATACGTTCCATGGCCTTGCAGACCAGGCTCGTCAGGCTAATGGGGCAGTAGTTCCTGGGGTCTGTTGTGCCCCCCCCTTTGTGGAGTGGGATAATCGTCATGGTGTGCCATTCAGTGGACACAAAGCCTGAGGTGAGGCTGTGACTGAACATGGTACTTAGGTGGGGTGCCAATTCATTCTGTAGTTCGTGTAGAAGGCAGCCTGGGATGTTGTCAGGTTCCATGGATGCTGTGTTCTTGGCTTTGGAGACTGAGGTTTTTACCTGTGCAGCCATGATTACAGGAGCTTTGCATTCTTCCGGTATAAAGATGGGTCCTTTAGGGGGAGAGGGGGGGGTAAAGTTAGCACTGAACCTATCTGCCAGGATGTTGGCAATATCAGTTGGTTCTGTATATTTAGTGTCATTGTGCTGTAACTCAGAGCAGATCTGAGTGTTGCTATTGAGATTCTTGACATAGCTATAGAATGCTTTGTGGTTGTCTTTAGAATCAGTGGCGATTTTGTTTCCATAACTAGCTCTGGAGGATTTTATGAGGGTTTCTTACTGAGGCTGACAACAGAGTTCCTCCAATCGTGGGATTTTACTCTTTTTTTTTTGCAACAGTTTCTTTCTTCTGTTGTAGAGTTTGTTTATGGCAGAAGACCACCAGTCTGGCTTCCTTTTTTTGGAGGATAGCATCTTCGTTCTGTTAGGGATAGCACGATCCATGCACTCGTGTAAGTGCTTATAAAGTGCATTTGTGTAAGATTCAGCAGTTGTACCTCTATTGTCCATCTGCATGGGTGTCGTGAAGTTTGCCACTTCTGTCTTAAGAAGCGTGAAGTTGGCTTTGGAGAAATTTTTTACGGTTGTTTTCCTAATGGGGGGTGGGAGCGGGATGTGGATGTCTAGGGTGATTAGCTTGTGGTCGGATCTGATCAATGAGGAGCTGACCTCTGGTGTGGAACACCGGTCACCCATGTTGGTGATGACCAGGTCTAGGATATTGCTGCCCCTGGTGAGGGTGTGGATAATTTGATCCAGGGTGTTGGAATTGATGATTTCCAGCAAATGTTGAGCAAAAGAGTTGGTATACTAGTAGTTTTCCCAGTTAATGGTAAGGTAGTTGAAATCACCCATTATTAGAGGGTTGGGTTGTACCTCAATATTTTCCAGTGTATCAAGAAATGAGGAGTGGGTATCCTGCGGCATGGTGGGGGGTCTGTAGCAAGCTACAATCTGGATTGCGGTTTTGCCCAGCGTTAGTTGAACTTGGATAATCTCGGATGCATTATGCTGAGCAACTAGCTTGGAGGTGTGGATATCCTTAATGAATATGGACACGCCTCCACCTTTAGTGTTTTGGTCCAGGTTTGGTGGTCGAAAGGTGTGGTATGAATTATAGCCTGGTAATGCAGGGGTGCTCTTTGGAGTTTTGAACCAGGTCTCTGTCACTGCACAGATGTCAATGTTATCCATTTTAAGGAGTGCCTCGAGTGAGTGCATTTTGAGGTTTAGACTTCTAGCATTGAGTAGCATTACCCTCAGATTTTTCTTGCTTGTACCTGTTACGGTGGTGAATTTGTCATTTGAACCTTGCCTAAAAAAGGCACTATAGGGGTGGCAAGAGCCTTTGCCAGTATCCGGAATCCCAAGGGTGACAGGTGCAGGCCATCTCTGGCAAAGCAGCGTGGTCTGTCGATCATGTCATCCCAGGCAGACAGATACTGGATTCCCTTAGAATGACACCAGAAGCTTAGCCAATTGTTAAAGTCAATCATTTTGTTCTTGTACTGTGGTATCATTCTGGGTGATGGCAGGATGCTATTCAGGGCTAGGGTCATACCTGCCTGGGCTACAAGGGCTAAAGATCAGTTTTGCTTTTCAGGACAGGGCAACAGAACTACCAGTTTCACCTCCTTTTTTCCCCATTTCTACACGTTTAAAGTTTGCAATATCTCTCATTCTTCCATGTCAGTTCATGTTTCTGTTGTGCCCAGAGTATTCATCAAATGCTTTGCAACTGTATTTCCTCAACTTCGGACAAGGAAGCTTCACATTTCCTCTTATAGTTGCTTAATCCAGGTACCCACCTTAGATGAGAGCTCTGTAATGCTCTGTTCTTTGACTGACCATCCTCCCATTCTCCTTGAGCCTACCAGAATCCATCTAAATGCAGTCTGTTTTTAAGATCATCCTAGAAACTATGCTGGGCACGGTAATATGCAGTCGTTTGGTGCCCCAGGACAGAACCCTTCTTTACCAACATAACCATGGGTGGAGGCACATGACAGTCAAACATTCCTGAAAGTTCTGGGCTACATGTCAGCCACCATGTGGATGGTGCCAGTGTCTAGACTCCATGCGAGGAAAATAGGATAATGTTACTACTAGTGTCTCTGGGAGCAATTCAAGCACCACTCAGAGAAAATGATACTGATGAGCCCTTTTATAAAAAAAAAATCAAATTCAGCCGATAATCCCTGCAGCTTTTGGCCAAACCATGGTTGATTTTTGAAATACCAGACAGTAACTGAAGCACATAGCAAGTGTCTCTTACCTGACTTGGAGGAATTATGTTGCTTAGCTGAAGAAGTAGGCAGGTGGAATACCTATACAGTAATGAAGGTACATCAGTGTAAAAGAAATGATGGCCTTTATTTTTGCCCTTAATGCATTTAGAATAATATGTAACCTAAACACTTTAAAGACGGTGACAAACACCATAATGAATATTTAGTACATAAATGGACGGTGCTCATTCCTGCTTTTCTCCCCCCCCCCCCCTATCTCCCAGGCTTTCCTTGCCATCAAGCACACCCGCATTTACTTTCATTCCCCCTTATCTTCCTGGACTTGGAATCAAATATCACAGTGTAAGAAGAGTCTCCTTCTTCCGGAAATATTTGTTTTTTAGTACACTCATCTTCTTTTTCAGACTGGGAAAAAGTGTGAGTTATTTTTATTTTTTTTTTACTTTATTCCCTTTTAAACCAGTGTAAGCCAATTCTGCCTTATCAAAGGTCACTTTTCATTTGTGACCTGAGAAGTAAAGATCTGAAGTGTGAGCAGTTATCAGAATTATCAGCACAGTTAGAAACAATAACAAACACATTTTTTCCCATAAATTCAAATGAAAAGTATATACAGTTCTTCTGATGAAATGTACATTAAAATGTACACAACAGCTCTGGCAGTATTTGTCACTCAACATAACATAGGGATGTTCTTCGTGTTTCACTGTTGCAGTCATCACATTTGGGCTATATACCTGCAGGTAGCCCTCAGCCGGTCTGAATACCAGAGTCTTCGGATTTCTGAGTCGGATGCTGTCGCTTCTTCCTTGACAGCAGGTCGTCACTGGTATAAAACATGCAGCCGATGCCATTACATCAGTCTTTCTTGCTGTGCAGTGCCCGAAGCAGTTCGCAAGTGCCAGTCGGCCGACTCCTGATTTTTCGTTTTCGAGTTTCAGACCCGAAGTCTTCAAAAAAGCTAAGTACCCCATTGGGGATCCTTTATCTTGATCTAACCGATGTCAGTAAAAGTTAACAATTGTCTTACCTGTGGAAAGCAAATACCTCATAGAGATTTTCATTCCTACTGCATCCCTTGTTTAGGCCCCAGACCACAACGTCCCTCGTTGTCGGTTTTGTGCCTTGTTCAACACCCGAACTATTCGTCATTAGGCTATTTTTGCAGCTAATTATTTTTGTACTCATTCTGTGTACTCTGAAATGGCTTCGTCAAGCCATCCAACTACCGATATTTCGAAAAAACGTAAGGATAAAGACAGAGACAGACCACATAGGTCCAAAACTGCCGACGACGCTTCCGTTAAGCTAGTCAGTCACCAGTCCGCCGTTACTCAGTGAGGTGCTTTCGCAGCCCCTGATACCTGCTACCTCTAGTGAAACTCATTCGGAGTCCGGTATGCCGCGAGATGCTTCTTCGACTATGGAACCTGCGGCATCTCTACCTTGGATGGGTCTGGAGCCGCTGTGCAGGCACCGGCTTCTGAGGGTATATACAGGCCTACAGACATTCATATTAAACCAACGCCATTGTTTTCATCCAGGCCAAAAACTCGCACCACTCCTAGAAAACCAACAACCAAACCGCAGACTCAGGCCCATAAGCCTAAAAAACAAATGCTTAGAATGCCTTATTACCTTAATTAGGGAAGCCAGACTTCCCCCTCTATGAGACGTAGAACTGATTTTCTTTCTGATTCTTCAGATTAGGAATCTGATATTTCTGCTCCTTCTGATTACCAAGATTTGCCCTTATCTACTTATGAGGATTCTGATGCAGAGGATTCTATTCCCCCTGCTTCCCCTCCAAAGGATTTTTCTTTTGGTGAAACCTTGCACACTCTTAGGGAGCATTTCCACTGGGAAAGCCAGGATTACTCTGACTCCAAACAGAGACTTAGGGAGTTCTTACTACTACCTCAACACAGCTCTTTAGCTATCCCTCCTGTTCTGGACATTGTAGCTGATGCTTTCTTGGAATCTAGCCTTACCCCAGACACTTTACCTCCAGCTCCCAGAAAACCTGACAGGTACTGCAGAGTACCTGACTCTCACAAGTTCTTCTTCAAGAATCCTTCTGCGGATCCAGAGACCATTTCCCAAGGACCAAAAGACATTAAGGCTACTGCTGCCCCTTCTGATAAAGATTCTAGAGCCTTAGACAGATGGGGAAAGAAGGTATACATTTCTGCTAATTTGGCCATTAAGGATTTAAATTTCCAGTTTCATATGTTAAAGTATCAGCATCATGTTATGGGGCTACTTAAACAGAAAATGGTGTTGATTCCTGACTGTACTGAGCATAAAGAATTACAGGAGTTAATGCATTCTGCAGAGCAAGTTGGTAAACATACTTTGCAGTGTGGTTTTGACGCCTTAGAAGCATCTTGCAGGGCTGCTGTCACTTCCTCTGTAATTTGAAGGCATGTTTGGCTTAAGGAACAAAACTTGCCATATCATGTAGAAGCTAAATTGCTGGATGCCCCCTTAAACCAAGACCGCCTTTTTGGCAACAGAGCAGAAGAAATCCTCAAAAGTATGGAGGAAAAAGCCAAATCCATGCAAACTGTTAAAGATTTCCTACAAGTGCAGCCTCCCAGATTCAGTAGGCATTGGCCTTCCAAGAACTGGTCCTTTCCAGGCCTTCTCAGTCCAAACCCAGGAACAGCAGACCACCTAGGTTACAGTCTCAGGCTACGCACAGACCTAAACAGTGGGGGGCTCGCACTTCCAAAGAAGGGAGTAGTAAGCCACCCCCTTTGGAAAAATGGCTCAATGTCTTAACCTTAACCCTTCCAAGCCCTGCTCAACTGCCTGCTCCCTTAGCAGGAAATCTTGCCCTCCATGCAAAAAACTGGGAACTCATTACCCAGGACAAATGGGTTTTGAGCATAGTTTCCCAAGGATACAAATTCCACTTCCACACACTACCAACCCCAAATGGTTGACCAGACCTACTCCCAAACCAATGGGCGGAGGCCCAACAGCAGGTTCTCTCCCTTCTAAATATCAGGGCTATTCAACCTGTCCCAACAGAACAAAGGGGACAAGGTTTTTATTCATGACTTTTTCTGGTACTCAGAAAAGACAACTCCTGGCGTCCCATCCTGGACCTCTCTATTCTCAACACCTTTCTGATAGTTTCAAAATGCTAACTCTGCAACAGCTTCTTCCCATGCTAGCCAAGGATGCCTGGCAACCCTAGACTTAAAGGAAGCTTACTTCCATGTCCCAATAAGGGAATCTTGCAGGAAATACCTGTGCTTCAGGGCAGGCTCCATGCACTATCGGTTCTCTGCACTTCCCTTTGGCTTATCTACTGTGCCCAGGGTATTCACATAGTGTCTAGCTCCAGCCATTGCGTTTTGCAGGCAGAGAAATATTCACATTTACCCACACTTGGACGATTGTCTTATTCAGGCAGAAAGCCAGGACTTGCTATTACAACACTTGGCATTCGTAAAAAGACTACTAACCTCTCTGGGGTACACCATCAATGAAAAGGAATCTCACCTACTACCCCGCCAACAGATTGTATTCCTGGGAGCAAGCTTGAACACAACTTCCCAGATGGCATTCCTCACTCTGGAGAAACAAGTTTATTTGGCAACCTACTTCAAACTATTGGCCACAAAACCCCAGCTGTCTGCAAGGAAAATACTGCAAGCCCTGGGGTTCATGGCCTCTTGCATTTTACTAATTCCATATGCAAGACTGCATATGAGGAAACTTCAGTGGTATCTAAAAAGCCTATGGTGTCAACATTCTCAGGATCTGGAAACAATGATTTCTGTCATTCCTTGTATGAAGACGGAGTTCCTTTGGTGGGCAGAGGCCTGCTACCACAACAAGGGACTCCCTTTAACTCTACCCCCTGCCCCCCAAACCCTAACAGGTAGATCAGACTATGCATGGGGGGCTCGCATGGCAGGGTAGTGCATTCAGGGCAGATGGAACCCAAGACAGATGCACCTGCATATCAATAAAAAAAAAAGGGTTAGCTGTACAGAATGCTCTGACAGCCTTCAAAGACCATATTCTTCCATTACAACTATTGGTAAAGACTGTCAACACCACAGTTATGTGGTACATAAACAAGCAGGGGGAAACCCACTGTTACCCTCACTGCAGACTAGCCATGGCTCTGTGAAACACAGTCTTGAGCTACCAAATACACCTGCAAGCTCAATTCCTGCCAGGCAAACTAAATTCACAGGCGGACTACTTAAGCAGAAATCTCATGGACCCACACGAATGGAAACTAGATCCCAAAATATTCAACCTCTTGAGGAACAAATGAGGGACTCCAGAGGTAGACCTGTTTGCCTTCCCTCAAAACTACCAATTGCGCAAATTCTGCTCACGAACTCCCCACAGCCAAGCTTGGAAAGTGGATGCCCTGTCCTTCACCTGGGAAAGCCTGTCAGTTTATGCCTTTCCCCCTTCTGCCTCATTTCGAAGGTCCTACTAAAGATCAAACAGGACAAGCCAAGGACAATACTGATTACACCAGACTGGCCGCGCCAGCACTGGTACCCCTCTTGCGCAGTATGACACTGCTACAACCATGGCACCTGCCGCAGATCCCATCCCTGCTGTCCCAGCAGGCGGGGCCAGATTCTGCACCCTCAGATTCAAACCCTGAACCTTGCAGCCTGGCTAATTCCTTGAGCGCTCCCCTAGCATCCCTCAGTAAGCAGGTACTGGATGTCATTATGGAGGCAAGGAGGCCTAGTACTAGAAAATCCTATGCTGAAAAGTGGAAAAGATACTGTTCCTGGAGCCTAGTTCAGGGGATGGGCACAGAGGTGCCCAGCTTACCTCATATTCTACAGTACTTAACAAAAATGCTCCACAAGGGCCTATCCTTCTCGTCAATTAAAATTCATGCCTCTGCCATTTCAGCACATTATAATACTGAGCCACCCCTCTTCTCTCACCCCTTGCTAAAGCAATTCGTTAGAGGGGCAAAAAATTTAAGACCCTCCCCAGGAATGCTTCCACTCCAGCAAGGGACCTTAACTTTGTATTGGAAAAGCTCACTCTTCCCCCCTTTGAACCAGCTGCTACAGCAGAGTTGAAATTCCTTTCTTGGAAAACAGCCTTCCTTCTAGCCATTACTTCAGCTAGAAGAGTGTCTGAATTACAGGCCCTCATGGCAGTGGATCACTTCATTATCTTCCATGCGGACAGGGTTTCCCTCAGGACTAATCCTACCTTTATGCCCAAGGTGATGTCTTCTGTGGCCCTAAATCAGTCCAATCATTTGCCTACCTTTTTCCCTAATCCAGAAAACAAAGGGGAACGGATACTGCACACTCTGGACTTGCACAGACTACTTAGATTCTGTTTGGACAGGATTAAGCCTATCAGAAAATTTGAATAGCTGCTAGTTAGCTTTGCTGCAGGGGCAGAGGGCATGGCTATTTCAAAGCAAACCATTTCCAAATGGATAGCCCATTGTATCCATTTCTGCTGCAAGCACCATGGAAAACCTACTCCACAGGGGATAAGATCACATTCCACCAGGGCTGCATCTACCTCTGCGGCATTTCTGAGAGGGGTCCCTACCAGGGCCATCCTAGAAGCTGCTACCTGGCGCTCTGTACATACCTTCACCAAGCATTGCCACTTACCTATCTTTTCGAAAGCCAGAGCTGGATTTGCCATTGCAGTTTTGCAGGGATTAATAACTGGCCCTAATGCTCTTTTAAATTCCTCCTCCCTTCCTTAGCTTTGGGAATCTACCCAAATGTGATGACTGCAACAGTGAAACACGAAGAACATAGTACAGTTGTGTACACTTACCATAAATGTAGATGTTCAAGTGTATTCAATGTTGCAGTCCTGTTTACCCTCCCTCCAGCCCCATAACTTCTCTTGCTTCTACCTTTCCTTCTTGTTTAGCATATATTATATCATATGTATTTGCTTTTTGCTGGGGTGTACCATACCATATAATAGCTTCCTATTGGGGGGGCACCTGACATCTGGGTCAAGAAAAACTGATGTAGTGACGTCGGCTGCATGTTTTATACCCCTGACGACCTGACGTCAAGGAAGAAGTGATAGCATCTGACGCAGAAATCCAAAGACTCTGGTATTCAGGCCGGTTGAGGGCTACCTGTACACAGATAACCCAAATGTGATGATTGCATCAGTGAATACACTCGAACATCTACATTTATGGTAAGTGTACACAACTGTACTTTTCATATCGTACACATTGAGTGAGGGTTACTTAAGCATTGTTTACACTAAAGGGCGACCACTGAAGAAAATTTTTAATTTTTTTTTTTTTTTTATTGGTCTAACTCCTTCCCATCAGGATGGTATCCAGCATGCAGTTTATATTAATAAATGGCATAGGATGGAAAAATATGATTAAAAGTAGTAATTTTCTGTTCTTTCCAGTTAGATCAATTGGGTCTGCTGCTAACCATAAAAGAAAAAAAAATGTACCTATGAAAGTGCCAACATTAGCTGAGGTTCTGTTGGAAGTCAAAAGATTTTGGAGAAAATTGCATTTAATTGTATATTACAATAAGAAAAAATGTGACAATGATTTAGTAGATGTGTGTGAAAGGGGGTTTGAAACTGGATATGGAAAACTAATGGTCTCCCCTATACCCACTTCAAATACATTTATGCCACCTAAATTTGTCCTCTGTTAACTTTAAACAGATACTATGTAAAAGGGCTGAACATGATTATAGTAAATTTGTTAAAAGTGAAAAAAATTGTAATGTAACTAAAGAAGAATGGGAGGCCCTTAATATGCTGATAGGCAAATTGAATGACTGTGTGTTTAAACAAGCAGACAGAGGGAAATTCAGTATTGATGTCTATAGTGAAATGGCATAAAAATTGCTAACACTTAAGGAAAATTGTTAAATTGGATCACAACCCATTTGATGCCTTTAATGAATTGCTCCTGGAAGTATTGGAAAGGGATGAAAAACTAAGTTTTTTGACCAGAGAAAATGTTAAAAAAAACAATTTATTGAAAAACCATATGACCCCATTTTTTATGTGTTGCCTAAATTACAGAAAAATCTAATGGACCCACCAAGTAGACCTGTAGTCTCAGGGGTGGGGTCGTATTTGCAAAATGTAGGGATTTTTTTGGACTTATTATTAAAAAAATATCTGGTCAAAGTGCCTGCGCATATTACTAACACAGAGAAACTGTGTAAGGGAGTTAGTAAAATTAAGTGGTAGGATGATTATTATTGGGCTGTGGTGGGTGTGAATTCATTGTACACCAATATCCAATTTAAATGGGGATTGGAGGCTATATGGGATATAATGGGTGAGGGCTCAAGAACTGTTTTTGTGGTTAGATAGCTTGAATTCTGTCTAACGCACAATTACTTCAAATTTGATAATGAGACATTTCTTCAGTTAAAAGGAACAGCAATGGGGCTTTGTATGCCCCTACATATGCTATTCTATATATGGAGTATTTTGAGAGAAAATTTATTTATACATCAGAATTTTACAGAAATAATGTGATTATGTTTAAACGATTTATCAATCTTATTTTTGTTTGTAAAGGTAATTCTGGAGAATTTGACTTATCTTTTTCTGAGGTAAACATGAATGAACATGGTTTAAAATTTTCAGTGGTGAAAGGTGATTCTTGTATGCAATTTTTGGATGTAGAATTTTATGTAAATTCTAATAATGAAATTCAATTCAAACTCTACAGAAAGTTAACTGCAGTAAATAATTTTTTACTTGCAGAAAGTATGCATCCCCCCATTTGTTGAACTCTCTTCCACTGGGAGAGTTAACGTATTGTACGGACTCCTCCTGAAAAAAGTTGTAGGACGAACGTTCTGTTGGAAATGAGAGAGACTTATGGAAAGGGGTTATAAGAGGAAAGTTTTGAATCAGGCTCTTTCTTAATGAAATAACAGGAAGTAAAGTTAGGGTCAGGAATGCTGGGGGAAAGGGTGCTGCTGAGAAAATTACTTATGATGGGGTTAAAGGAAGAGACTTGTATTTTGTTTCTAAATATTCTATGTTTTCAGAAGTAGTGAGAAAGGCAGTTTTGGATTTATGGTATATTATTCATGAGGATGCTATCTTGACTGATTTATTTCCAAAATTTGTAAAATTTTCTTATGGATGTTATGCTAATTTAAAAGAGTTTTTGAATATGGCCCTAACTAGTGTTACACAGGAGTCTGTCGGTGTATTTGCTTGTGGACATTGTAAGGTTTGCAGTCATATAAAAAATGTTTCAGGAACTTGCATTAATGGCAAGAAATTTATTTGTAGAAGTAGATTCTGTTGCAACTCGTGGGGTAGTTTATTTTGTGGGGTGTGGTTGTAAATATGTTAAATGCTGTATTGGGCAAACAAAAAGGGCTGTTAAGGTGAGGATTATGCAACATTTGGGGGACAGCCGCAATAAAAATTTGAAAAGTGTAGTTGCTGAACATTTTGTGAATGTACACCCATAAAAAAAATCTGCTGCCAATCATTAGCGGACCGTAGTTCCACTGTGGCGACCCCCAACCGGGTAAAGCCGAAAGAACAACAACAACATGAGGGTGATGCTGCTTCATTTTCCTTTAGTGTAGTAGCACAGCCCATCTTGCATAGAGAGGGGGGGGGGTGATGTTAAAAAGTTGAATGGACTATATTAAAATGTATAACAGCTTTATGCCAATTTCTTCTGCTTCTGGTGTTTTTTTTATTTAGTTTGTTTCAAGTGTGTTTTTTTGCTAGTTCTAACCATAAAAGGAAAGGGAGAAACAAGGACATGTCACAGAGATAATGGTAGAAAGGAAAGCCTAGCTAAGAAGCCACAGAGTGGAACATGTAAACGTTCTGCCTATCTGATGGTTGCTCATACTTGAAATTTAAGGGCTGAAAACTTCATGGGACTGTATGGCTAGGTTTCTGAATATCCTCACAGATTAATAGTGTAGTAAGTACTTCATATATGTACAGTATAAGAGCTTCAGTGACAGTAGTCTGCAAGAGTTGGAAATGTCAAATTTACAGGATAAATTAGAATGCGTAGTGAAGCGATGGAGATTAGTGGAAGCTTAGAAGATTATATTAAAGGACACAATAAATGGAAGACATGCAGAGGGCACTGTACCACCAGTCCAGTGAGCTGACATCCCTGCAGAAAGGGAGTAGGGCTATGAAATATTGAATGGTTTTAATGGAGAGTGCCATAAAGGATATGTGGGTCATACTGATAGATGTTGAGGACATGGCTAGAAGAGAAGGCCTTTGCTTTTACAAACATGCCTGAAAGAATAGCATGGGACTGATGTACACACTTCTTAAGGGGTAATATCAGTAAATGGATAGACATATCGGACAGATTTTGATCAAGGGCTTTACAGGGTCTATATGCCAAAGACTATGGCCTAAAAATCACTGAGGCCAGATGTGTTCAGTTTCCAAATGTATCAACTAAAAGATCAAATCTGCCCTAGGCTGTGGAACAGAGGTATAATCCTCAAAATGGGAGATACTATGATTTATGCAGATGACTCTTCTGTGCAAGCACACATTAAGTGGAACAAGTTTCTCCTATTAATATAAATGTGCAGGCAGAATGGTCTCCGTTCCAAACTTTTGCATCATGCTCTTTTCAAAGTTCACTTCCCATTAGCTGCAAAGAACTTTCTAGAGTCAGATTTCTTGAGTCAAGTGAAACATACATACAGCAGTGCAGGCTTCAAGGGGTTCCCAACAACCAAGAAGGATTGCTCAACAAAAGGAGCTTATTCCAAGTCAAGAATCACAATTGAGAAACTACTAGTTCATGCTTTCCAGGTCTTTAGAAGGAAGATGGAAGATATTCAGAGGGAAGTCAGGCAGCTGTCAACAAAAATAAGAAACAGTTTTTCCAAGAGTATGGGCAATATAGTGCAGAATGTTGTGCTGACTAATGTGGACCAGCAGTGCATTGGCTTCCTTCTTGTACAGGGATTTATACTTGTACTTTGACTGGATATTTTGCTTTTCAAGGATATATATTTGAGATGGATTGTGTGTTTTTGTAAGCTGGCTAAAAGTAATGAGTTACTCTTTTAGTTGCACAGCTAGTCTGTCATATTAAACCAAAGTTAGAATGGTCTTAAATGATTAGTTTGTAGATTAACTTCAGCCAGTTTCATAGCTCATAACTGTCTATATGCTACATAGGCAGCGTTGCTAGGCAGTCTGAGATGCGGTGGATCCTCCTAGGGCAGTGGTTGGCAAAAATCTAAGAGACTGAAATGGTGGAAGGAGAGACTCTTTAGTTGTATCACTTCGTGCCAGTCAGATAGTTTAGAGGGACTTGGGATTTTCACTAAAATTATCAGATATTTTTTTAATAAAGTTGAAACCACGTAACTGGAACAGCAAGGCACAAAACCCAAGTCCGTTGAAACAAGTGTATTCACCTCACTCATTGTATCCACAAATAACGCCAACTGCTAAAAATCTTCTTTATTGTAATACCAAAACAAACTTCAACTGACATAGGACATAATCCACTAGTTTAGCGCTTTCATCTGCCAAGCGCAGACTTCTTCAGAACTAGTGAGTTTAACCATTTCCAGCATTTAAAAAACATTTTTGGCGCCAATACTATGATTGTCTCTTAAAGAAACATACTAATCACAATACAAAAGGAAACATATTATACACAATACAAGAAGAACGTGGATACATAATAAATGACTTTTTTAACTTTTTCTCTTTTTCTGTCTATACTGCTTGTAACTATGTGCACTGCAACAGATCCAACCATAAATATCATGAAACAATGTTGCAAACTATTAGCCATACATATACAAAGCTTTAAAAAATAATCTTAAAATATGTAAAATATGAAATATAAAATATTGCTGATGCTTAAATATAAATATATATAAATAAATAAATATAAATATATATATAAATATGTAAGTAAAAATTTATGTTAAATATAAATTTTAATAATATAACTTTTTAAAAAATTATTTACTGCTAAAACATTCCATGGGAATACCCGAATTACATATATGATAAAGTAATGATGAATTTGATTGATAATTTATGATTAAGAGTCCAATGTCAAGAAAGGTTTAATGCTAATATATTCATTGATACCTGGACTCCTGGTGGAATCAGTAAGCATCTGCCATTTGCTTTCCTTGCAGGCTAATCTTGTTTTCCAATCACCACCATATATAATATCTTGCTCCTGATCTATAATGAAAAATAAAAAAGTATGATTCTCCCCATATTCCTTGATGTGTCGATATAACGCATTCTTACAATCTTTCTTCTGTATTCTATAATAATGTTCATAGATGCGTTTTTTTAGCTGCCTTTCTGTTTTGCCTATGTAATAGGCTGAACATATCTTACAAAGGGCTAAATACACTATATGTTTAGTACTACAATTTCCACCTATACTTCTAACAACCGTTTTATTCACATCTCCCAGGCGGACATCTGTACTGGTGTAAATGTACCTGCATTGATTACATCTTTCACTTCTCCTGGTTATAATCTTCTCTTGTTGTTTTCCTATCTTCTTGTAATTACCTCCTTCTAACAATCTTTTGATATTGGGGCCCGTTTTATAAACTATTTTGGGAAAATAGATTATAACCAGGAGATGTGAAAGATGTAATCAATGCAGGTACATTTACACCAGTACAGATGTCCGCCTGGGAGATGTGAATAAAACGGTTGTTAGAAGTATATGTGGAAATTGTAGTACTAAACATATAGTGTATTTAGCCCTTTGTAAGCTATGTTCAGCCTATTACATAGGCAAAACAGAAAGGCAGCTAAAAAAACGCATCTATGAACATTATTATAGAATACAGAAGAAAGATTGTAAGAATGCGTTATATCGACACATCAAGGAATATGGGGAGAATCATAATTTTTTATTTTTCATTATAGATCAGGAGCAAGATATTATATATGGTGGTGATTGGAAAACAAGATTAGCCTGCAAGGAAAGCAAATGGCAGATGCTTACTGATTCCACCAGGAGTCCAGGTATCAATGAATATATTAGCATTAAACCTTTCTTGACATTGGACTCTTAATCATAAATTATCAATCAAATTCATCATTACTTTATCGTATATGTAATTCGGGTATTCCCATGGAATGTTTTAGCAGTAAATAATTTTTTTAAAAAGTTATATTATTAAAATGTATATTTAACATCAATTTTTTACTTACATATTTATATATATATATATATATATATATATATATATATATATATATATATATATATATATATTTATTTATTTATATTTATATATATTTATATTTAAGCATCAGCAATATTTTATATTTCATATTTTACATATTTTACATATTTTAAGATAATTATTTTTTAAAGCTTTGTATATGTATGGCTAATAGTTTGCAACATTGTTTCATGATATTTATGGTTGGATCTGTTGCAGTGCACATAGTTACAAGCAGTATAGACAGAAAAAGAGAAAAGGTTAAAAAAGTCATTTATTATGTATCCACGTTCTTCTTGTATTGTGTAAAATATGTTTCCTTTTGTATTGTGATTAGTATGTTTCTTTAAGAGACAATCATAGTATTGGTGCCAAAAATGTTTTTTAAATGCTGGAAATGGTTAAACTCACTAGTTCTGAAGAAGTCTGCGCTTGGCAGATGAAAGCGCTAAACTAGTGGATTATGTCCTATGTCAGTTGAAGTTTGTTTTGGTATTACAATAAAGAAGATTTTTAGCAGTTGGCGTTATTTGTGGATACAACGAGTGAGGTGAATACACTTGTTTCAACGGACTTGGGTTTTGTGCCTTGCTGTTCCAGTTACGTGGTTTCAACTTTGCGTTTGCCAGAAACCGATGTTTGGGTCTTATTCGTTGGTTACATTCATTTCATTTTTTTAATAAAGTTAAAATTGAAACATTTGTGAGGAGCTTATTGTGTATATTAATAAGAAACGGTTGCCTGTAACAGTCAGTTTAAAGTGCATTTGTTGGCATGGTAAAACAGGTCTTCATTTGCTGTGACCGTAAAAAGTCAGCTGAAGGTTAGGGAAGTTAGTGTCATAGCTGCATGCTGGTTTTGCAAAACTATTTTTACTGAACCTGGAAATGCACCTCCAACTTATACAATCTAACTAAATGTGGTAAAGTATAGTGCAACAGTGGTAAAGTATAGTGCAACATTTAGAATTCAGTAAACAGGTGCTCAAAGGAATATCCCTTAGTGGAATTTAGGATACCTTTTGGATCAGACCGTCTCCCTCCTATGGCAGTATCCTCACTACCTGGATTGCATTTAAAACTCATGTTATTGTCAGCACTTTATTTCTTTATGCAACAGAGCTAGCTGTCTGGAAGAAGGGGTTTCCTGTTCCTCACTGTTGTGCATGCTTGTTTATGGCCTTCTACTTAGACTGCCATTAATGTGTGTATCTTCTTGACCAGTGTATCATATCAGACCAAAACTCACTGGTAGTAAACTCTTCTCCAAATGCATAAATTAGATAAGCAATTTTTCCGTAGCCCAATGCAGAGGTGGGAAACCTCAGAGAAAGAGCAGTGTTTTTACCTGGAGAATTATGAGCTGTTGAAGTTTTGTGCCAGGTTTTTAGATAAAAGAGCCTAGGCAGTGAATGCATTTTCTTTCCCTTCAAAAAGTAGTCTCTCTCTTACTTTTTACATTTGGTTCACCTCTTATCAAAGATGTTCCAAAAATTAAAAAAAAAAAAACAAAAAAACAGTGAGTTAAATTTATTGTAATAAACCCTAGTTGACAACGATAACCATTATTCTGTCAAGTTCAGAGAGTTATGGGAAGCTACGTTTTGTTGCCATTGCTTTTCACCTTCTCAACACAGCAGGTTGCTTGTGTATCTAATCCAGGGAGTCTCAGGCTAATAAAAAGGTAGTCTCAGTATAATACTCAAGGACATGTCTGTGTGGAAGTGATACATATTTGAAACAGGTCAGGAAGCCAAGCACCAGAAAAACCTACCTGGTCAAATGAAAGTGTCTTATTTAAAACTGAAAGGGTCTTGTATAAAAATTAAAAAAATTATAAAACATGTCATTTTTAAAAAGTGACAGACACCTATACAGTAATAAAAAGAGAAAATAAACCATTTAATTTCCATTATTTTCATACACAGTACATAGATGTTTTGTTTTTAACAATTTGCATGCACTCTCACATTACATAGATTGCTCACTTCCTACCTTCCCTCAAGTTTCATGCCCACTCCTGAACATTATTTTGCTTGTATTGTTTCAACAAATTCCAATCATTTTTGATATTTGCTCATTTTCTTAAGAACCTAACTTTGGTTCTTTGATCTGTGTTATAATATTCACTACATTAGTTACGTAGGTGGCTTGAATTTTGTTTTTCATTTTCCAGTAATTGCCATTTTGGTAGCCAGTAGCATTAAACTTGGTAAGCCTGTTCTTTGACTAGGGAATTCATATCCTATATCCCCAGCTCAAAACAATCATTTCTGTAGCTGAAGTCATTTGTTCCCCTCTACATTTTTGCAAAGTACTTTGTAGGAATTTAATATGCCAACTGGTTGCATTCCCAAAAAGCTTGCTCCCACATACCTGTCTGTATTCTATTACACTCCGACATTTGCTTTCTACCCAAGTAAAAATTCTCTGAAGTCTGCTTGAGGTGAGATACAAAAATACTTGTGCAAACACTAAAGTGCAAAAATCCTCCATTTTCTGGACATTACTGCATACTTTAGGGCCTTTGGAATGTCCCCCCTCTGTGCTTTTAATAAACTCAGTTTCCATTCTCTCTTCCTAATCTTTTTTAATCTCTTCTGATAGTTATAGTTATCAAGTATTATTTTTTATGCCGTAATAATTATCCCTTTTTAAAAACAGCTTCTGTTCTAGATTCAGCTGCAAACTCAACCAGAAGTGGTCTTTCACTTATCACTCCCCTATCCCTTTCTCTTTGGCTATAGTGTGATATCAATACATAGTAGGAAAGAGTTTCTACACTGAAGTCCAGACTTCTGCTTAGCCTCATCCTACTCTGATACCTTTTTCCGTCTAGCTATTTGCTGACAATACCTTGGATTCTTTAACATATTTCTCTAGTAAATTCCAGACCCCCTTTTTCCTGTTGATAACATCTACTTTCACCTTTCCCATACTAGCTTAGTTCTTGGAATACTTTCTGCCATTGATGGTGGTTCTGCTTAAGGATCTGCATCCTAAGTCGTACTCTCTTCTTCTTCTTTAAACTCTCCCATCCCTGTTTCTTTATCATTCATAACCTTCTGCTTGTGTTTATTTATATGAGCCTTAACTGCATTACTATAAAGCAGTGATTTTTCAGCCTTTTTCATCTCATGGCACACCAAAAACTATATTACATTTTTTTTTTGCCAGACTGACCAAAAAAATAAGCATCATTTTGATTGATTTGAAAAATATTTTCTTCTTTTTTTACTTGCGTTTAATATTTAATGAGATATCTGAGCTTGACATTGTTTGAGTGTTTTGTGCGAAGTCGAGTTTTGTGGCATACTAGGAAAAAACAGGCACACCCTAATCATTGCTTCCAGTTTAACATCAACCTCAGCATTTCATTGTTTCGCTTCACTACAGTCATAATTCTAAGACTCTTCTCAACTTATTCATCAACAACTCCATGGTATTTAATGACAGCATCTAAACCATCTACCAAACAAACCTCACATGCTCAGTCTTACATGCACAATGACTATTTCCTTCATTTCTCTTACCACATAATATGCCATTTCATACTAAACATTTAAAAAGTAAGCCATCTCTACAAAAAAGTTGCCACATTAACACTTTAATGTTATGGCTAACAACTATTGGCATAAATGTGTGACAAAATGTGTGAATCATTGAGAGATCCTACAGTTTTAGAGCTTGTTAATATAAAACACAAGTTAAATAGAATCATTGAAGGGAAATCAGATTAGTGTATGTTGCCTAGAAATATACTCTTGCTTTTTACAGTATAAGTATGAAACAACAACCTGTTAAATCCAATCATAAAATTAACCAAACATAACCACTAGAAATATTCCAAATTTGTAGAAATTCATTCAGCACTTAACTTCACTGGCCATCAAAAACAGCTTTGCTGTTTCTCTAACTTTTACTGTAGTCACACATAAGCAAGTGTCAAACATAACCAAAATTGGAAAGAAAGTAGGTGCCACTTTATTCAGGGCACAAGTAGCAAAATCATTGTAGTCCTCACTCACCATCAGATAAACTAACAAACAAGCAAGCAATAAAATAAATAAAAAATAAGTTAACAAAATGCTAGAATATGGATAAAGCAGTTAGAATCGCATTAAAATATATAATTCAAAAAATACCGTATGAAACTTTCTGCAAAAATATCTGGATAGCTTTATAGACTGTTATAGGAACATATGAGGGTTGTTTGATGGTGATTTGCCAGACTGCCAAAACATTCTGTGTAAACTTGACCCCTCAGCATTTCAGACCTAACTTATAACAGGATCTTTTGAAGTCAGTAAACGTGTACAGCAACTATACACAATCCAAATACACTCCGTTAGTTTCCAAATAAAAGACCATTTCTCTCTATTTGAGATGCGTGTGCCAACTGATGTACCAGCAAAACAGTGTGACCAGCAAGTTAGAGAAGGGACAGAATATCTTATTTCCCATAACAAAAGATATCACCTATTACTGGTTCACCATGTCTCAAGTGTGTCATGTTAACACCCCTGCAGTAATCTCATCAGTTTCGGTGTTTACTGCTAACGACCCTGTCAAACTAATTTTACAGTCTTGCCTCGCAGTAGCACGGAAGCTGCGGTGGCGCAGCGGTAGCGTTGTTGCCTCACAGCAAGAGTTCTCCTGTTTGTTTCTCGACTAGAGTGCCGTTGTGTGGAGTCTGCATGTCCTCCCCGCAGTCGAGTGGCATTTGAAAGACATGCGTGAATGAGCGTGCTTTCGCTGAGGGCTGGGCGTTGAGCTGGCAACTCGGCACCATAAAAATCTACTGCCAGTCATTAGCGGACCGGAGTTCCGCTGTGGCGACCCCTAACTAGGAAAAGCCGAAAAGACGAACAATAACCTCGCAGTAGCACATACAGGAGAAACACTACCTTAACCTTTATGAGTTATTCCTTTTCTTTTTTTTCCCTTGTTTCCTTTCTTTCTGCTTCCTTTTTTGCCTTTCTTAGAAAAACGAATGCATAAAACTTTAGAGGTTGCCTGCTTCAAACAGTGTCATGTACACAGTGATACAAACTTTTCTGCCATCACTCCATAGGTAATTATAGCTTTTCTAGCACTTAAATTTACATTACCCCTTTAAGAAAACTGCCAGACACTGTTTTGAGTAAGCCTGCAACTTCTCTTGGTCATAAGATTCCCTGCACTTCATGCTGCTGTTTCATGTTTCCCCACCTCCTTTGTCTGTCAGCAGTTTATTTATATAAATAACTCTTCTACCAAGACAACTCAGTTTCTCAGGCTTGAATAGCACAATAACTAGAATATCCAAAGCAGTATATATAGGTTCATAGGTAGATACTAGGCTATCTGCCCTAGGG
>NC_056728.1:70826347-70833847 GCF_019279795.1 Protopterus annectens
TGAATTCTGATGAAGTCTCCTGAGAGAGATGAAAGCGCTTAATATGTTATTTTTATTTGTGTTTATATGGTATTAAATCTTATTTGGATGTGTATCAGACCGTTCCTATATTATTTTTTTATTAGTTTTTATACAATTATTTGGTTTTACTGAGCCTGAAATTAGTCAATACTGATCAGTCCACTACCCCTGTAAATAAATACAAATAAGTAAATAAAATAAATTCTGAAAATTGCAGGATGCAGCAGATTAATTTCACTCTTGCCTCTCAAGTTTACTTGAATGTTGGGATAATCTTGCTTCTCTTCTGTCATTTACCACAGCACTCTGTTGTCTACCTTTTTTAATACTTTTGTTTCTGCCCACAATTTTGTCAGGAGCAACTGTATCTGTTCGTAAGACCGCATCTTTACTAATACTGAACTTGGTTGCTTTTTCATGTCCAGGTTTGGAGCATGCACACAGTGTACTTTATCAGTTTACAAATTGTTCTGTGGAACACCAGTCCATTTGCTTTGCTATTATTTTATAAAATTAATACAGTCTTTTCCTTTGGGTTTCTCTCATACAGTTGAAAAATCCCAGGTTCTCTCTGCAGGCCCTGTCTTCTAACTGTACTGTTTTTTGAAGTAGCTTTTCTTGAGAAGCCTCATGCTCAGCCATCCTTGCCTTCATTTCAGGCTCTTGGGTTCTGCAGTTTTATCAGGTCATCTGAATAGCTAGTTAAAGCTTAATTTTTCCAGACTTGTGTTCTTTTATTATATACATTTTAGTACTTCAGTTATATTAAACATTTCTGAGTGCACTTGGTTTATTTTCCTCTTAATTACTGGATGCCATATCCTGAACCATCTTTGTTCTTTGCTAGCATCTAAACAAACCAGTAACAGAATGTTATTCATTTCTGTAGCTTTAATGTTTTTTTCACAGCTGCAGTTTTCTCACTAGGAGAGCTATAATTAACCTGTGGATCAGTGAGCTGTCGTTTTGCTTCCTTTCAGGTCTAGAGATCCATATCTCTCAACCTCTTTCTGCAAGAAGTCTGGATAAAGCCAAAAGTAATGGGGGAATAAAGTTATGGAGAATTTTAAAATATTGCTTTTATAGACTTAGAAAGTTTCTAAAATAACAAGATGTTATGTAGTCCAATTTCGCCTACATTCTTACCCGTGGGTTCGGAGCCAAATGGCTGGTCCGACTCTGCCAAACTTTTCTAGTTCGAAGTCTTTCTATTGGCTGGGCTAAGATGGTATCCCATGCTGCCCTGCTCTCTATCCCCAGATCTCGTTTGACGCTCGTGTAGCTCGGATGTGGTCTCGCTCGTGGCTGTGGCTAAGTACCCTTTTTTCTTCCTTATCAGAGAAATCTGTTGCAAACAAAAAGCTATTTTAATAGCTATTGTGTGTTCTTGTCTTGTTTTGTGAAATATTGTGTTGGGGATCGTTTTCTGTGGTATCCCACTAGCTGTTTCCAACGGGCGAGGCCCACTTTCAGTTAGAAAATAGCAAAGTCTGCTTCAACATCCTCTGCTCCATTGTCCTCAGGGCCGCAGGAAGTGTCAGTTGTTATGGAACCTGCTTTGGCTCCAGTTTTCTTGGAACCTGTTTGGAGCCGATCGCCTAATGTTAGGCGATTATCCCCCTCCTCGCAGGTCCCCTTCAGAGAGATCTCGATCTCATTCTCTATCCTCTAAATCCTCCAGGACCTTTTATGATGTGGATGTCGATAGAGTGATGCAGAGACTCCTTAAGTCACCGGTTCTGGCAAAACTTTGGAGCTGGAGTGCTCATCTCTGCTCCGCGTGATGTCCCTAGGTCGGTTCCGACAGCCCCTCCTGGCTTATTGGTGCTGACGTCAGCTCCAACCCCGTCGGCGTTGTCCACAGGGTGCAGGACTCAGGGTTTTTTGGTCGGACACAAGGGAGGAGCTTCGAGACACCTCTCGGCTCCTATTCTCCCTCTCGGTGCTTCGGCGCAGGTAAGTTTGACTCCTGTCGTGGCTTCGGAGGCTGGTCATTCTTCGGACTCGGGGGGACCAGCCTTCGAGGCCATGCCGAGCGCCCTGTCCAGGTCGTCCGTGGCATCATGCTGTTAGGTCATTAAGTCATCCTCTGAGGATGTTTCTTTCTCTGACATCCTAGAGATTTTGAAGCAAAGAGGTGACTGGCCATCCAAAGCCCCCTCCGAGGAGGAGTCACTCTTCCTGAAGGCCTTTGGTGCTCCGCCCTCTGCCTCCTGGGTTTCTCCACCCTTTGATGAGCTTCTGGATTTGGTTTGTTGAAGGGTGTTGGAAACCCCTGACGCTGTGGAACCAGTCCATAGGAGACCGAATAAATTTTTGTCTGCTTCTCCTGATAAGGAATTTCTGTCCAAGGGAGTCCCTGTGGATGCCATGGTGGTGGCAGCTGCCACTCAGAAGATATTAGCCGAGACTTCTTCCACCATCCATCCCCCTAATAAGGAGTCTAGGACAATGGACCGGTACGGGAAGCATACTTTTTCCTCAGCGACCTTTACCTTACGGTCACTGAATTATTTATCACACTTTACATGGCTCCAGGGAGATCTCCTCAAGGAGCTTGGAGATACTCTCATGGGTAACGTTTCTGAGGCGGTGGCTCAGATGGTCAACGCTCAGTTGTCTACCCTCAGTTCCATTGCAAACTCCTCCATGAGGCTAATCTCCTACGCAGCCGAAGGAGTGAGTAGGGCAGCAAGTTCAGGAGTTGCTCTTAAGAGGCAGGCCTGGATGCGCCTTTGTCATTTCGCTGAGGCCTTCAAGTCTTCATTCACCGACTCCCCTTTTATGGTTCCTCTTTGTTCGGAACCAAGGTGAAAGACACTCTCACCAGATGTGAGCAGGAGGGAAAAACTCTGTCTGCCGTAGGAGTCTGTTTTTCCCTTCCCTCTAGGCCTTATCCCAAGGCCCAGAGGGGTGGCAAAATGTGGTTCAAGAAATCACAGAGGTTTTTTCCAGGTGCACAAGGTGAGCCCCATTCCAGGGGCAGGGGAGGAGGTGGTTATTTAGGGAGATGCCGCCTAGGGGCAGAGGAGGCCCCCACAACTCGGGAGACCGCGATTCCTTTCATGGTTCTCCCTACCGCCGTTCCTGATGGGAGGCCCTGCTGTGCATTTCCCCGGAGCCAGTCGGGGGTCGAATCTCATTATACCCGGAGATCTGGCAAGACATCACCCAGGACCAATGGGTTCTACGAATAATTTCCGGAGGATATGTCATTCCCTTCTCATCAAATCCCCCTCCAGTCAAGAAAATCCCGGATGTTCCACCCAGTCAGAGGGATTACGCAGCTTCAGAAATTTCAAAGCTGCTAGAAAAAGGAGCCATCCAACATGTCCCCTCAGACCATATCGGATTAGGGACTTACTCCAGATTCTTTTTGGTGCTGAAAAGGACAGGGGACCTGAGACCCATATTGGATCTCAGTCGACTGAACACCCATGTGCAAAAGTCCAAGTTCCGAATGGTGACATTGCAGTCTATTCTCCCATTGTTGGGAAAAGAGGTGTGGATGTGCTCCATTGACCTCAAGGATGCTTACTACCACATAAAGATGGACAGGGCATCCAGAAGTCGCCCACTGTTCCGGCTGGGAGGCAGTCATTTTCAGTTTCGAGCCCCGCCCTTTGGTCTCACCACAGCCCCCAGGGTGTTTACCAAATGCATGTCAGTGGTGACTGCTCACCTGAGACATCAGGGATTCCAAATGTTTCCATATCTGGACGACTGGCTCCTTACTGTCACCACCAGGCATCTACTACTTCAGACCAGGGATGCTACTATCAACCTATGTCATCAGTTGGGTATCACATTGAACTGGGAAAAATCTGCCTTGTTTCCCTGACAGCATGTCACTTTTATAGGCACCAAACTAGACACCATTCTCATATGGGCATTTCTGCCACAGGAAAGAATCAGAGTCCTACAACAACAAGTTCACGCCTTGCTCCCTCTGAGAAGAGCGAAGGCAAGATGGGTCCTCCAACTGTTGGGGACAGTGGCTGCTATGATTATATTAGTCCCTCTGGCAAGGTTACATATGAGACTCCTTCAGTGGCTACTCTTTGCCCCAGTGGTCTCTTCAACGTCTTCCACTTTCTCACCCTATTCTCCTCACATACAGGTGCAAACAGGATCTCAGTTGGTGGCTTTGCACCAACAACCTGAATGCGGGAAAGCCCTTTGTTCTGCGACCTCGGTTGCCATACCATGGACGCCTCCCAGATGGTGGGGGGGGGCATTATCTAGGCAGGACAGTCCAAGGCACGTGGCAAGAGCACGAGACGCATCTTCATATCAATGTCCTGGTGATGAGAGCTGTGCTATTAGCGTTGCAAGCACTCCAGAGTTTTCTTCCTCTCGGGACTATTGCAATCCACTCAGACAATATGTCAGTGGTGTGGTATCTGAACAAGCAAGGAGGAACCAAGTCTTACCCCCTTTGCAGAGAGGCCATGCGAGTGTAACAGTGGGCAGTATCTTCCCAATGTTTTCTGGTGGCAACGCACATTCCGGGGAAGTCCAGTGTGATCACAGACAGGCTAAGAAGAGCTATTCTGATGCCTTACAAGTGGTCCCTGAACTGTCAGGTTGCGGAACAGATCTTCCGCAGGTGGGGTCAGCCTTGCTGCGACCTTTTTGCCAGCCCCCTCAATGCCAAATGCAGCAGCTACTTCACGTTGATCCCCCCTCAGGGGGAGTCACCCAGGGACGCTCTAATCCATGATTGACCCCCCCCCCGGTCTACTATATGCCTTCCGTCCGGTCCCCTTGCTGTCAAAGTTTATTCAGAAAGAGCATTCCCTGGGAAGCAGAATGATTCTGATTGCCCCACACACTGGCCTCGTCAAATTTGGTTCCCTTTTCTCCATCCCTACCTTATGGATGCTCCTTGGATTCTGGACCCAAAACCAGACTAACTGACACACATTTCAGGGCAGCTCCATCCCTCTCTTTGGACCCTCCGGTTGACAGCCTGGCTACTCCACTTCCGTCATTAGTTAGGCTTCATCATTTTTCGCCGGAGGTGGTTCATATTTTATCTTCCTCTCATAAGCCCTCAACCAGGAAGATTTATTACAGCAAATGGAAGAGGTTTTCAATCTGGGCACATGCCAAAAAGATTGACCCTTACACAGCTCCAATTTCGTCTGTATTGGAGTTCTTGTCTATGCTGTTTACCCAAGGTTCAGCAGCCGCAACCATTAAAGTCCAATTGGCGGTGATTTCTACCTTTCATGTCACAGACGAGCCTAGCCTGATGGCACATAGACTCTGTAAGGCTTTCCTGAAGGGCACGTTGTCACTTCGTCCTCCGGTATCAGAACCTGTTATGCCTTAGGACTTAAACTTTGTTCTAAAGGGTCTTACTTCACCCCCCTTTTGAGCCTGCAGCCACTTGTGACTTAAAATTCTTAACGTGGAAGACTGTCTTTTTGGTAGCCATCACGTCAGCCAGATGCGTTTCGGAGCTTCAAGCTTTATCACTCAAACCCCCTTATTTGATTTTTCATAAGGACAGGGTTTCTCTCAAACCGAACCCCTCTTTTCTTCCCAAAGTGGCATCAGTCAATAACCTTAACCAATCTATTGAGTTGCCAGTATTTTTTCCCCAATTCTCAAACAAGGCAGAATTTAAATTTCATCATTTGGATGTGCACAGACAATTAAGTTTTTATTTGCACAGAATGAAAGACATCAGAAAGTCTAATCAGTTTGTTTCCTTTTCGGAAAACAGAATTGGGTCTCCTGTTTCCAAAGTCACGTTGTCCAGGTGAATTTTGAGTTGTATTTCTTTCATTTATTCCTCAGGGGGCAAAGATTTACCATTCCGGGTGAAGGCTCACTCCACTCGGTCTGTATTTTCATCTACAGCTTTTCAGGACAGATTGTCTATGGATGATATTTGTGCTGCGGCTACTTGGGCATCTCCTCACACCTTTGTTACTCATTACAAGTTGGATGTGGTATCTAGGGGCAGGTCTTCCTTTGGTTCCACAGTGCTCAGGAGTATTTTCCACTGAGCCTCCCAGGATTTAGGTGCTGGGGACGCTGTCCCACGGGTAAGAATATAGGCGAGATTGGACTACATAACATCAAGAAGTTATGTACTCACCATAACGTTTGATGTATGTAGTCCATCTCACCTCACATTCTTACTTACCCCCCCCTCCTGGAGGATCTGGAGGTTAGGTCTGGTTTCAGAGCTCTCTTCATTCTTGGTTTGTTCTTCCTTTCTTTAGGTGTTGTTATGCATGGAGAATGAGTGCTGGTGCTCGCAGCAAACTAGATCTGGGGATAGAGAGCAGTGCAGCATGGGATACCATCTTAGCCCAGCCAATAGAAAGACTTTGAGCTAGAAAAGTTTGGCAGAGTCAGAGCAGACATTCGGCTCCGAACCCACGGGTAAGAATGTGAGGCGAGATGGACTACATACATAGAACATTATGGTGAGTACATAACGTCTTATTTTTCATTAGCATGCACTTTTCTGAAGGATATGAAGTCTGAAACTTGAATCAGTGTTACTACTTAGTGACTTTAGTCTTCAGTGGCTTGTCAGTAAGCACAAGTTTTTTAAAGTAAAAAAAAAATCTGGACATTTCAGAAGTTTGCTTTAAATTGTTCCTTATTCTCAGGATTTATAAATGCATTATTTAATGTACTGGGAAACCGTTGCAAAAGCAGATAAGTAAGATAAAAAAATTAACAGTTTTGCTGGCAGAATCACGCACAGTGATTTTTGTGTATTGTCCTTTACAATTGGTTAGGTAGCTGATGTTTTTGAAGTCTGGAGACATGGTATGCTGGCTGACCATGGGAAGGAAGGAGGGACATGGCTGCTTGAGATTTTTATTTATTTATTTTTATTTAACATTTGTTTACTGGGAAGGTCCGACTTAGAATGAAGCCATTTTTCAGCAGAGGCCCAGGGAGAAATGTTCCATGCGCATGTCTTTGTAATGTGGGAGGAAACCGGATCACCCGGAGGAAACCAGACTAATGCAGGGAGGACATGCAGACTCCGCACAGAAGACACCCCAGCCGAGAATTAAACTGGGGAGCCACTTGCTGTGAGGCGACAATGCAACCACTGCACCAGTGTGCTGTCCAGTTCATACCTGGGACCTGAAGTTCATATTCCATTTTTTAAAACCATTTTGTTATCACAGCTATTTGCTGACTTCTCAACAAACATTTTCAAAGAATGTGTACCACATATGTAGGAGAACAAATCTGAAGGAGTTATAATAAGTCCAATCACTGGCATTCTTAAAGTGAATTTCCAGACTTCATATTGCTTCCTTCTTCCATTCTTAACAAACAGATGTGTGATCTGACCAGTGACAATAGGGTATTATAAGATCATTTAAGCACTTGGCAGTTTTTTACAGATGAGAAGCAGCTTTCCAGATAAACAAGTTCACGTCATCCTATTTGCCCTATGAGGACATTCAAAATTCGGAAAAAGTATGTATATAT